>NC_056052.1:19722478-20026645 GCF_004379255.2 Salvia splendens
CTTGTAATTTCATATTTGGATTGGTAATTCAATATTATTACTGTAGTTGCTGATAATAATATTCCAATATGAGCTTGAATCAAATTGGAGTTAAATTTATTTTGAAAAGAGGCAATTGGGTGTGGCCTCGTCCAAACCTCCATAGTTCTATGACTGGGCTCAATATGTAACTTAATATAAATAGGAGAATAAAAGAGAGACATCGACACTTTAATTTTCATCAAAAAATTCGTCCTTCTCTCTCTCTTAGTGAGGCGCGATTTCTTCTCCTACTTTGTATGGAAGTTCTGTCTTCTTTATTCAAACCTATATATTTTGATAAGATCTGCCCACCATTATATTGAAATATGGTTCGTGAACCAGTTAGAAGATTCGTGGTCTAGTATTGAAGATCATCACATGGAGAAGTAGTGAGCTATCGTCGATTCTTTGGAGAATTAAGAAGGTATTATATCCTTTCCATAGAAAAGTATGTTTTAGGTTTCAATTAATCAAAAACATGTTTTTATTCAAGTTTTGAGCATGATACATGTGATAATTACGCGAATAGATTTTGTCTAAATAATCAGCTAAATAGATCTAATTCGCTTATTTATTTGTGCTCCCCCTGCTTGATAATTACGCGAATAGATTTTGTCTAAATAATCTGCTAAATAGATCTAATTCGCTTATTTATTTGTGCTCCCGCTGCTAACCCCGTCATAAAGCTCAATAAAGAATGTAGTGAAAAAAATGTACCAATGTGTGATCATAAGCTCAATAAAGAATGTAGTGAAAAAAATGTACGAATGTGTGATCATAAGCTACCAAATGTCATACTCCATATTTATAGTCTAAAAAATATGAAAAACAAGATAAAAATATGGATGATATGATCAATAATTAATTTAAAAATTAAATGGTGAGACTAAGATTAAATTAATATTAATATTAATATTATTTTATTATCATCCACCAAACATTTTATTTAAATTATCTTGGTCATAGTTTAACTCGACTTATCTTATAGCCAAAAATTTATTATAGGACAATTAGATTTGCACATTCTCAGACTTTAGTGAAATTTTATATGCATAAATATGAACATATGGGTAATCTCATTTGAAGTCCTTTTGCATATTTTTATGACATTTTTACCATTTTCAAATATTTGTTATAAGAGCATTTTTGTCCATTGAATGTAATCAACTAACATGAACTTTTAGAGGATAACTAATATGATAATCTTTTATTGTTATCTTTTTGTGATTTTAGTTTTAATTATTTCCTATTTTCTTTCTCTTTCTTATTTAATTGTAAATAAAAATAAGAAAAATTAAAGAAGAAAACTTAAAGAAAAAAGGGTAGAAAATTGATGGAAAATAAAATCACAAAAAAATCTTCAATGAATAATTTATTACTACTACTATTATTAAATTGGCCTACAAAAACAAAGACTTAGACTTGTCACGTTTCTTATACATTTAAATGTTGGAAAAACATCTTATAAATGCACAAGCAAACACAATGTTAGCATTGAGCATACGTTATTGATTATGCATTACTTTGATTTATTAAATGGTGCGGGTTTTTCGCAACTCAATAATCCTGATATCTTGAGTAGTGGTGATTAATATCTAGCGGTACTAGGATTGATGTTATATTGGAACGCGCACCTGGTGAGTCTGGTTTGATAATGTTCTCAAGAAGAGCTCGAAACAAAGTTTTATTATTCGAAACTAATCTAGTTGGAATTTAATTATTCCATGAATAATAAATAAGTTTTTCTTGTTGAGTCCATTCTTTGAATTAAAAGATATTAATTAATTAAGTCTATAGCAGACATTAATTAATTAATAAACATTTGTATCTTTTATAGCGGGAAACAACCTTCTAAAAGTGGAAATCCGGATTACTTGTAATTTCATATTTGGATGGGTAATTCAATATTATTACTGTAGTTGCTGATAATAATATTCCAATTTGAGCTTGAATCAAATTGGGGGTTAAATTTATTTAGAAGAGAGGCAATTGGGTGTGGCCTTATCCAAACCTCCATAGTTCCATGACTGGGCTCAATATGTAACTTAATATAAATAGGAGAATAAAAGAGAGACGTCGACACTTTAATTTTCATCAAAAAATTCGTCCTCCTCTCTCTCTTAGTGAGGCGCGATTTCTTCTCCTACTTTGTATGGAAGTTCTGTCTTCTTTATTCAAACCTATATATTTTGATAAGATCAGCCCACCATTATATTGAAATATGGTTCGGGAACAAGTTAGAAGATTCGTGGTCTAGTATTAAAGATCATCACATGGAGAAGTAGTGAGCTATCGTCGATTCTTTGGAGAATTAATAAGGTATTATATCCTTTCCATAGAAAAGTATGTTTTAGGTTTCAATTAATCAAAAACATGTTTTAATTCAAGTTTTGAGCATGATACATGTGATAATTACGCGAATAGATTTTGTCTAAATAATCTGCTAAATAGATCTAATTCGCTTATTTATTTGTGCTCCCCCTGCTTGATAATTACGCGAATAGATTTTATCTAAATAATCTGCTAAATAGATCTAATTCGATTATTTATTTGTGCTCCCGCTGCTAACCCCGTCATAAAGCTCAATAAAGAATGTAGTGAAAAAAATGTACGAATGTGTGATCATAAGCTACCAAATGTCATACTCCATATTTATAGTCTAAAAAAATATGAAAAACAAGATAAAAATATGGATGATATGATCAATAATTAATTTAAAAATTAAATGGTGAGACTAAGATTAAATTAATATTAATATTAATATTATTTTATTATCATCCACCAAACATTTTATTTAAATTATCTTGGTCATAGTTTAACTTGACTTATCTTATAGCCAAAAAATTATTATAGGACAATTAGATTTGCACATTCTCAGACTTTAGTGAAATTTTATATGCATAAATATGAACATATGGGTAATCTCATTTGAAGTCCTTTTGCATATTTTTATGACATTTTTACCATTTTCAAATATTTGTTTAAGAGCATTTTTGTCCATTGAATGTAATCAACTAACATGAACTTTTAGAGGATAACTAATATGATAATCTTTTATTGGTATCTTTTTGTGATTTTAGTTTTAATTATTTCCTATTTTCTTTCTCTTTCTTATTTAATTGTAAATAAAAATAAGAAAAATTAAAGAAGAAAACTTAAAGAAAAAAGGGTAGAAAATTGATGGAAAATAAAATCACAAAAAAATCTTCAATGAATAATTTATTACTGCTACTATTATTAAATATATTTATAAATAGTACTACATATTAGTAGATAAGTTCAATTGACAAAAATGCTCTAAAAGCAAATATTTGAAAACGGTGAAAATGAAAACATATGCAAAATAATCTCCAATGTGATTACATATATTTTCCTTAACATAAATAATCATTGGAAAATAGATTGTTATGAGTTTTAATATAAAATTAGAAGTGAAAGAGAGTCACAAAGCAAAAGAGTCATCGAAATATTTTTAGTGAAAACTATTTTTCGTAAATTGGAAAGTAATGATCAGAGGATAAAGTTTTCCCATGAAATAAAAGAGAATATATTTACTGTATTTATAATTATCTCTCTCCATTTGTGCTACAAGAGATAAAGTCAACTAAGAGCATCTAGGGAAAATGTATACTGAGAAGTTATATTTCTCATTTACCTTTTTAAAAAGGTTATTATACCTTCTTAAAAAGTGAAGAACTTCAAGGAAAGAGGTAAATTAAAAAAATAAACAAAAATAACTAACATTTTCAAAATGAAAGAAGGTATAATATCTCATCAAATACCCTTTTCAATGGAATATGAAAATTTATGAAGAATAGGTAAATATGGTAGTTATTTCTTTTTATATATCCGTTTATCTTTTCCTTTGGATCTGCAAGTAAGATTGATTTAAATTTGAATTCATTTTTTATTTTTGTGTTTGGGGTCTGGGGAGAGTTCATCGCCGACGCAGTGTCATTTTAGCGAACAGATAGCAGGTAAATGTGAGCTCTTCATCGCTAGCTCTTTTTAATTTTAATCAATTCGTGTGCATAGATTTAATTATCAGAGAAATTCTATGTGGTAATCTTTGTACATGAATAATCTATGGCTTAGAAAGCTTTAATTCAGTTTGTTAAATTCTTAATCGAAAATCCCGCTTTAATCCTTGTGTTCAATGAATAAGTGGAGTCTATATTTGGAAGTGTGATGACCACATGTTTGAGTTTTTGCTTGTGTAGATAATGGTGGGATGTTTACTGAATGAATTGAAATCATACCTTGGTGCATTAAATTTGCCATCTTTTGCTCAACGTTTGCTATCGATATTTAGTGTGATTAAGACATGTTTGAGTTTTTGCTTGTGTAGATAATGGTTGGATGTTTACTTAAATAACTTAATGAATTGGAATGAAACCTTGGTGCATTATATTTTCCCATCTTTTGCTTAACGTTTTACAACATTTGGGGGGCGTTTTATCGATAATTAGTGTAGATAGATAAAAGTAGTATAGAGTAATCTGTTATTTACCGGCAGCAAGAGTCGGGAGTCGGGAATGCATATTTGAACAAACTGCAAACATGAGAACATTAAGCAAAAGGAGACTACTCAAATGTACCATAGGTATATAGTCCAATCGAAACTGAAACAAGTGCTTTCTTGTGTCCATGTTGATCTTTCTTGTTGAAAAATGTATATGAATTAAGGTTTCTTATGTTTTGAACTTCAATGTTTTTTGCAAAAGAAATGCATATATGTTTCTAGTCCTGTTTTTGGCAGTTAAGCTTCTCTTTGCTTTTGATTTCATTCTGTTTCATGTGTGTGTACATGTGCATGTTAAACTATGATACGCTGCTGCTTAGGGCCGGACTTTTTAAGACAAGTCTCAATTTTCTTAGGAAGTGAGAAAATGCAAAAATTGAGGAATGCTATTTTGAGCTACATGAGAGTCGGGATCCCTGTGAAAGGGCGCTATGTTCAAAAAGGGCTGAATGGACGTTGTGAGTTGCTGCGAGCATGCAGCACGGCTGCAAATATAAACCAGGATCAGATAATGGATCGAGTTATTGGGCTGGTGAAGAAATTTGACAAAATTGATTCTGCTAAGGTAAATACATGTACTAGTCTGATGATACGTCTTGTTCTTGAATGATTCTTTTACTAGTTTATAAGCCCTTGAACCACCAACTTCAGCTCTTGGTTTCTTGTGACGTCGTAGGTTACAGAAGATGCTGATTTCCAAAAGGACTTGAGCCTCGATAGCCTGGACAGAGTGGAACTCGTCATGGCTTTTGAGGAAGAGTTCTCTATCGAGATACCTGATGTGGAGGCGGATAAGCTCAAATCTTGCACGGATGTTGCTAAGTATGTTAAATCGAAAGTCTCTGAAACTTCTTAACTATTTGACACAGTTACTGGAACAATCATTTTCTTACTCATGTCTTTCCTGATTGATACATGGTGTTTTTTTTATTCCTTTGCACCTTTGGAATGATGACTTGAACTGAATTTCATAGATTATGTATTTGGATTTATGTCAGAGCAAGAATTTCCATAAATTTATTCATGTTACAATATATAGCATGGTCAAGTTCAGCTTTTCCTCTCTACGAGAAATTCCAGACAGATTTTTACGAAAACAAAAGCAGCTTGACGAAGTCTGCAACAGTGCGTGACTAAAAGCGCCATCCACCTCAAGCTGCAACTCATGCACTCAAACACACTATATTATCACAGGGCGGATGCTTTGTGTGCTCTCTTAGGTCCGTGTCGTGTGTGTTGCTTTGGTGATGGTTTTGGCATCAGGTGTACGTTATGAGTGGTGTAGGTACGGATGCCTTCGCCTATTGATGTCAGCTCTATTGCTTTGTGTTTCCCGGTGAAAGCATGTCTGCAGGGAGAGCTCTTCGGGAGGTGAAGAACTTTAACCTGGCATGTCTTCTCCAGATTGGGGATTGCGTGGAGATGAGAGGGGAGGTCGATTATGAACTGGCCATGGCCATTGCTGCTACCTCTCACCCACGATCTCTTCGTCTTCCCACTTCTTCCGCAGAAAACAGCCACCGTTGCACCTGAGGTTGGTAGATAGGCATCTATCAATTAACAGACCAACTGATAACTTGACCCCTTGGACTTGTTGATGTTAACACAATATTGTCTTCCAATTAATTGAAATCACAAGTTTAATCAATTCCATTTTTTGGATTTTTTTTTGTCTTTTAATTTCCACTCGAAAATTTGAAAGTTCGACATTTGGGATCAAACCCATCGTGGTGATATAATGGCCAGAAATGAATTGAATCTTTTAAAACAATCTTCAACCAAGCCATATTAAATCCATACAAATTAAGGAAATGTTATCGCTTCGTGATTGCTTGCACACTTTGGATTATAGATCAATTTCAATTTAATCACACCTTGCCTTCTACTCCAATAAATACTGGTTTTGATCACAATTTATAGACTTTATATTACAAAAGAAAACATTTATTAAAACTCTAAATCTTAACCTTTTGCATCAAATCATAAAATAACTGACATGGATTAAAATTTATCAAATTATTGATTCTTTAATCTAATTGTGTGAAAGGTTGATTAATTACATTGAAAGCTAACGAGTTCAAATATCACATGACATCAAATTCCCTAGGCATCGATTTATTAGCATCCAAATACACTTAGTAAAAAAACCCTCAAAACTATGTGTATATAGAAGATGTTATTCTAGTAAAAATTCTTTATTAAGAGAATTGTATGAACTCTTGCACTGAACCATTATTTCGCAATCATTGCAAAGTGTGGAGCTCAATGCGATAAGTTTATAGTCCAGTGCAAGAGTTCTCGCAACTCTCAAAACAAGAAGTTTATATTTGAAGAGAGAGAACCTGAAACTGGAAATGGTCGTGGCGGAGTTCGATGATCGAAGGAAGCATGGCAAAGAAGCTTGCCATCAATCACAACCGTCGATAGCTTATCTTCACCGTAACCAGCCCATTGCACCACCTCATCCGTGCTCGATATTTCCTCTATCAACTCGTCCTCCCCCCTCACAAAAACGACAACCGAAAACACCAAGAAAATAATCTTCACTAAATCCATGCGTCCAACAAAAGGGCTAATCATAGTAGTATAATTAAATCTTCAAAATTTGTAGAAACGTAAGATGAGAATGAAGGAGCGATGAGGTTTAGGCTACCACCCCAACACCTTTTATACAAGGTTTTGCTTTTGCATGGGGCCTGAAATTACGATCATGCCCTTCACCAACACGAAGATGCCACTTGATTTTGAATATTATTTTGTATTTTGAATTGTTTTTCCTCTTATTAATTCCAGTTTCGTGGGAGACGATTGAAGGGGCGAATTGCATTTGAGTTGGTTGCCTAATCTTATCCCTTACGTAATAAATATATATTTTAAGTTGAAGTTTAAGAAACCTAAATCGTAAAATCCATACTTGTGGCAAGGATATACTCCTTTTTTGGTATCCAACAAGTTGAGTTTAATATTAGTCAAGCCTGCCTCAACTATTTCTACGTCCCCAAAATTTTAGTTTAATTGTATATAAAGTCATTTTTAGACTACACCTATTAAATTAGTAGACGTCACAAGTCTTAACCATTTCATCGCTTCCATATTTTTTTATGATTTTTGTAGACAGGGTAATAATCTGCGAACTGTATCTTTCTTACAAACTTCAAACTATGATATGTACTATTAGATTTCAAGATTTAATATCAACAAATGCCAAATAATATTAACAGAAATTGTCAACACAACGTCAATCGGTTGACAATGTTCAGTGGCGAAGCCAGAAGTTTTACGATGGGGAGCCCAAATTACTATTAATAGTTATAGAATTTTTTTCGATGTTCATGACACCGGAAGCTCGATTATTTGATATTTTTAGTTTTTACGTAAATATAATGGATGGAAATAAATTTTTTATGATGTTTAAATGCCACCATAGAAAATATCAATGAAAATATAATTTATAACAAATAGAATACAATAATTATTTTTTAATCTTTTTTATTATGATTATAATAATGTAAGAAAATAATTACAAAATGACAAAGAATTAAAATTAGCATAATTAGTGGTACAAAGGAGAACAAGTATAAATTATGTTCCAAAAAATTGAAAGCGAAAAAAATAAAATATACACATTATACTAGGGCTGGGGAAAAATATCGAAAAAATGATATATAGCTCGTCGTATTGAAAAATATCAACAAAATTATCAAATTTTTGGTATATCGTAATTTTCGATACGATACAATACCGTATTGTAAGTTTTCGATATGATAACGATATGAATTTCCTTATACCGCGATATATCATTTTATATCGAATATACGATATATATCGATATTTTCGGTATACCGAATTATATTGAAAATCAATACATATTGAATTATTGATATATACCGTATATATTGAAATATATTGAAATTTCGATACGATATTGCAGTATTGATATTTGATATATCGTTCTGAACGATATATCGAATTTCGGTACGACATATCGAAATATCGATACGGTAATGATATTGATATTATCCATATCGAAAGTTTTAATATATCGAAACTTTCGATACGATAACGGTATGCAATTCTTTCATACTGATATTTTCGATACGATACAAGATACAACGTTTTCGATACGATATATCGTATCGACCCACCCCTACATTATACTGCATAAACAAAATTAGAAAAAAAAAGTTGCATAAATAGAAAGAAGAGGGGGAAAATTGTATAAATACAAAGTAGAGAAAATAAAAGAGGAAAATCGTCACCAAAGGGAAACGAACTCGGGCCACTTAGACGTAAGACGCAATTCCTGACCAACTAGGTTAACAAGTTCACATATAACAATTTATCAACATATACAATATATTGGTTAAACAAAAATTGATGGGGGACCAGGGCTCCCCTGGCCCCAACGTGGCTTCGCCACTGACAACGTTGACATTAGGTTGACGTTATTTGCCATATGTTGAAAACAAATTTTGAAATCTAACAGCCCAGTTCATAGTTTGAAATTTAGACAATATATAGAGTTTGTATTTAATTACATTACTTTCTAGACATACATAATGCCATTTTTTTATGAAAAGTAACGAATATTGATAAAGAAAATGGACACAATTATTAAAGTGTAATCGAATAATTATATGCAAGTTCAAACATATCTTTAAACAAAGACATTAGAAAATGACACAATATTACTTAGAATAATAAAAGTTTAAATATTGAAAATAAAGATATACTTAGATGGCTATGGTTTGTTTGTTTGCGTAATCTCATTTTATTTTGAAACAACATCATCAAGGTTTCGTGGATTAGTAATATTACAGTTTCAAATTTGAATAAGATGTATACGATGTTACATTGAATAAGAATACAAACTTATTTTCAAAATAAAGCAATTGAATAAAGTATCAATATGAAGAAAACTTGAATGTTGTTACAGAGCTAAAAACCTCTTAATTAGTCCTCTAAGTTGAGGCATTGGCTGTTGATGTACAAATAGCTCTTCTTCTGAGAGAATCCTGTCGTTGTCGCCACCGGTGAAAATCCAGCATACTCTCTCTTCTCCTTCTTTGCCGCGCATATCTCAGATATTTTCTTAAGAAGATCGTGCTTCTGGATGAACGGTTGGGCCGCATATTCTTCAAATGGCATCCACTGCAGCAGCAAACTTCAGGTTAAAAAATGAATAATACGGTGTTGTGTTGGCATGGAAGACGATAAAGGTTAATTCCGCCACATACTCGGATGAACTGAATGATGTTGATTCATGTGATCTTTCAAGTATATATGGAATAATACGAGAGTGAAAGCAAACCTGGGCTGCCTCAATTTCTACTTCTTGTGGCTGGATCTCTTTAGAGAGCGGTTGAAGCATGCATACGAAGAACAAGTCCGATTTATCGAAATAAGATTTGTGACTTTGTCTGCAACTCACACAGAATATTGCTTCAATTTTAGAAACAAAAACATGAAAACTGAAATTGAAGCGACATCAGAAAGTGAACGGAAATTGAGGGAAATACCTGAAGGCTAGAATTTCCATTACTCGATCTGAACATCCACCAACGTAAAACAGCATAACTAATCAGAATTCATCATCAAAAAGATTCACTTTTATCTAATTTGAAGAAAATATGAGGAAAAATGTCTTACTCCAGTTTCTTCTTTCACTTCTCGAACTGCAGCATCGCATATATCTTCACCCTGCAATCACATGGAGTTACTGCATAGGCCAAACCGCTGTTCCTATTTAATGATTTGTGTGAGGTAATCGAAATGGATTTCCGACTACAAGCTCGACCTACCTCATCAACAACTCCTGTCGGGAACTTCCACACACCTGTTCCGCGGAACCCCCCACTCTTCTCCTGAACTACTAACACCTGTAATGAAATAAGTCCTAAAAAGTTTTTTTTGCATGAAGAAACATGAATAGGTGCAAAAACAAGAGATCTTTATTTGACAAAGATGTGTTAGTTTTCAGTTCAAGTTGAAACTGTGAAGTTTATGTCTAAGCAAATATTGAAGCCCAAACCGACTTTCAAGAGGAACAGTCTGTTTTGGCTCGATCATAGAAAATGAGGCTATTTGGGGACAAGACGATGCATAATAAATCAGCTACACTCTACTCCTGCTGTCCTGCATCATTCATGTAGGGATCAGACGAATTCCGGATTCACTATTTACCGAGACCTCTTTGGTCTTGTTACAAGATGGCTCAGTCAAACCATCAACCAAGCGACTGATATGTACAAAAGATCTAGCTATTACAGTCAAGATACACAATAGCTATTACAGACTAAGTCCTTGTGCTTAATCAATTCAAGACAAGCATCAATAACCCTGCACACTCAACAAAACCTTGTTAGTATCACAAGGTAATAGATCCAAACGGATCTGGTACAATAAAGGCAGAATACCGAACGAAATCACAAAGAAAACAACAATCAACGGCTCAGCCACCCGCCGATGATACAAGCCTATTCTCCAGAACACAGATCCAAAGGAGCACAGCTGAATCTGCCGGTGATTGACCTCACACTCCAGATTCTAAGCCTAACAGACTCCTACACCTCAGATCTACACCGTTCGAGAACAACCTCGCACAGAAACACTCCAAACAGAAACCCTAGTTCCCACCCAACTCCAACAACCGAAAAAGTTGCTTCCTCTATTACTGTAGCAAGATCTGAAGCACTTTCAACCGTGCAAGATCACACAGAATCACCAGAGAATCGTCGGAGAAGAAGGGAAGAAGAAGAAGAGTCGAAGAACTCTGAGAGAGAGAGAGAGAGAGAGAGAGAGATATCCGAAGAGAGAGAGTGTAGAGTATTGAATGAGATAGAGAATCAGGAGACTCACACACATAACAAGCACACCCTACAATCCGACGGCTGAGAGCCATGATCCGAGTGAGAGAACACGTGGCTGTATCTGGAGTGGAAGTCATGAGTCTTGGGCCAGACCCAAATCAGCAATGCATGGGCCAGAGACTAAAACCAGCCCAAATGAGAGTCCACCAAATATTCAACATGCTCCACCTTGGACTTCATTATGGGAAACCAGCTTGCACCACACGGCTAAGGTGTAAATTCATCACAGCCTACATGGTAGCCCCCTCAGCCCCAAAGAACAAAGTTCACTGGCATTTTTGGGAACCACCAAGTTGCCTCTAGACACCAGAGGGTTGAAGACCCATTAGTCTAAGAGGACTTGTTGCCTCAAGTCACCCATCACCCTTACCACAGTGGATTAGGTAACTGAGGTCTTTTTTCCCCTGGGACATGCAATTTAACCAAAATCAAAATGCAAATACTTAATACAGAAAATTAACTTTTCAAGAGGTAAGCCTTTAGTACCCATGTCAGCTGGGTTCTTATCTGTGTGCACTTTAGAAAGAAAAACTTCACCTTTTTCTACAATATCCCTAATGTAATGAAATCTTACATCAATGTGCTTAGTTCTATCATGGAAAACAGGATTTTTACACAGTTGTATAGCAGATTGAGAATCAGAAAACACAACAGGAGGAGTTTTCACAAAATTCAGTTCAGAAAGTACTCCCTTTAGCCACACAGCTTCTTTCATGGCTTCAGTGATAGCTATGTATTCAGACTCAGTAGTAGACAGAGCCACTATATGCTGCAGTTGTGATTTCCAGCTAATACAAGACCTACACACAGTAAAAACATAGGAAGTGGTGGACTTCCTCTTATCCCTGTCATTAGCATAAATAGAATCAACATATCCAGCAAGTTTAACACCTTCTTCACACTTAGAATAGCACAGACCATACTTTGCAGTATGCTTCAAGTATCTCAACAACCATTTCAAAGCTTCCCAATGCACAGGACCAGGATTAGACATATATCTACTCAAGCATGAAACAGCATAAGCAATATCAGGTCTAGTACTGACCATTAAGTACATAACAGATCCAATAGCATTAGCATAGGGAACTTTCTTCATGGAATTGATTTCAAGATCAGTTTGAGGGCAAAGGTCTTTACTCAACACAAAATGAGCAGCTAAGGGCACTGAAGCAGGCTTAGCATCATACATGTTAAATTTTTTCAGAATTTTGTACACATAGGGTTCTTGATGCAAAACAAGAGTATAATTCTTTCTATCCCTGAAAATATTAATTCCCAGAATTTTCTGAGCATCCCCTAAGTCTTTCATGTCAAAATTCTTGCTCAAAGCAGCTTGCACAGCACTTATGGTTTTCAAACAAGGACCCATGATCAGCATGTCATCAACATACAACAATAGAAACACAGGAACAGTACCAAGGTTCTTCACATACAAGCAAGCATCAAAAGTACTTCTCACAAAGTCCAAATTGTGCATACAAGTATTAAACTTAATGTTCCACTGCCTAGGAGACTGTTTTAGACCATATAGAGCCTTTTTCAGCAAACACACATGATTAGGAAACTTTGGATCTACAAAACCTTCAGGTTGTCTCATGTATATGGGTTTATCAAGATCACCATGCAAGAAGGCAGTTTTAACATCCATTTGCTTTAATTCACAATCAAAATGAGCACACAATGAAAGCATTAACCTCACAGTAGTAAACTTAACAACAGGAGCAAATATTTCAGTATAATCTACCCCCTCTTGTTGAGTAAATCCTTTAGCCACCAATCTGGCCTTATACCTCAGCCCCTCCACCTCATTCTTTAGCTTATACAACCATCTTCAGTCAACAACAGAGGCACCAAGAGGCAGAGGTACAAGGATCCAGGTCAGATTTACTTTCAAAGAATTCATTTCCTCAATCATTGCATGATGCCACTTATCCCAAAACTTAGACTTCGTAGCCTGCTTATAGGTTTGAGGCTCATCCCCATCAGATTCATGTACATTGAAAGCCAAGTTTATTAGAGCAATCAATCCTACATACCTAACAGGTTTATTCACATTCACCCTTCTGGATCTATCCCTAGCTAGCACATAATTGTTCAAAGTAGAGGCATCAATAGCATTTTGGATTCCAGAAGGACTGTTCAACAAGTTCTGAGCAGGCACAGCAGCATTCCCCCTATTAGGACTAGCATGCATATCATCATGAGGTAAAGCCACATTATTAACATCATTATCAGGTAAATTTCCCTCAAGGGGTGTTTCACTAGGAGTAGAAACTGGTATAGAGTTCCAAAATGGTGGCTCCACCTCACTTAAAGCATCCACTGGATGCTCCACAACAGTGGGTATATCTGTGGACTCCACCTCACTAGGAGGGTCACTGTCCACTTTCTCTAGAGCTGAGCTATCAGTCATTCTCAGACATGGGAATTCATTTTCATTAAAGATTACATCCCTGCTGATTATGACTTTAAAACCAGGCTCATCTCTAAGCCAGATCCTATATCCTTTAACACCCTCAGGATAACCCAAGAAAACACCCTTCCTAGACCTAGGTTCAAGCTTGTCAGTTTTAGTATGTTCAAAAGCAGAGCAGCCAAACACCCTTAGGTGAGAAAGATTCAAGGATTTTCCAGTAAAAACACATTCAGGGCACTGCCCCAATAAAGGAACAGATGGAGATCTATTTATCAGATAAGTAGCAGTCAATAAAGCTTCACCCCAAAACTTCTTTGATAAACCAGATTTTGAAAGCATGCATCTAACTTTTTCAAGTAAAGTCCTATTCATTCTCTCAGCAACTCCATTTTGTTGAGGAGAATATGGGACAGTTTTATGCCTTTTAATACCATGCCCAGCACATAAGTCATCCATTTGTTGATTACAAAATTCAAGACCATTGTCAGTTCTGATTCCTTTAATTTTCTTTCCAGTTTGGTTTTCAATCAATGTTTTCCAAGTAGTAAATTTTCCAAACACATCAGATTTATGTTTCATCAGAAAACACCACACTTTTCTTGAGAAATCATCAATAACAGAGAGAAAATAGACAGAACCAGAGTGAGATGACACAGGAGCAGGTCCCCAAACATCCATATGCAGATATTCAAGCACATTCTTACTCACATTAGTAGGAACAGGTGTAGGAAAGGTCACTTTATGTTGTTTACCAAGCACACAAGTATCACAGAAAGGTAATTCACCACAGACATCAGAATCAGATAGAATGTCATGTTTTTTCAGAATATTCATACCCTTCTCACTCATGTGGCCTAGCCTATTATGCCAAAGCAAAATTTTGTCAGACTTTACAACATTAGCAGATGCTTTTTCACAAGTAAGAGGCACAACATTGCAGACATACAAACCACACCTTTTTTGAGCTTTAAATAAGCACATAGAACCTTTACAGATTTTCATACAGCCATCCCCCCACTTCCCACTCAGACCAGAACCTTCAAGAGCATTACATGACATCAAGTTATAACACAGATCTGGAACATATCTAACACCCTTCAAATTAAGCACATAGCCATTACTAAATTTTAAACACACTGTGCCAATACCAAGAATTTCACAGTTCTTGTCATCAGCCATTGACACATAAGTGCTAGAAACATGCTTCATGTCAGAAAACACCTCCTTGAAGGGACTTACATGGAAAGTACAACCAGAATCACATAACCAGTCATTTGAAGTATAAGGACACATAGGGGAAGCATTGATATTCAACAAATCATGCACCATAAACACAGATTCATTGTCAGTTGTTTCATACTTAACCATACTGGCAATGTTTTCAATCTGAGAGCTGTTATTATTATGGTGAGGAGGCTTATTCTTCTTAGGCTTGGTATATTCCTTTTTATAATATCCAGTTTCTCCACAATTGTAACATTTTCTGAAGGATTTAGGGTCCCTACTACTGGATCTGGACCTAAATTTCTTCCTTGAGTTGGATATGTTATTAGAACCACCATTTGATTCATATCCCCCTCTTGAATTAGACCTACCCCTAACATTAAACACTTTATTGGCAGTAGATTTGTCAGAACCCCTTTCCCTCAGATCAAGTTCCTTAGATTTAAGGGAGCTAATTATTAAATCAAGAGGAGCAGAGTCTCTGCCATATTTAATGGCAGCCTTTACATCACTATAGGAATCAGGTATGGCATTCATTAGGGCAATACTTGTATATTCATAAATTGTTTTATCACCTGATCTCTTAATATCTTGCACAAGTTTCTGAAATCTATCCACATTATCATCTATATCCTTAGACAAATCAAGTTTGAATTTAAACAGCTTTTCAAGCAAATACATTCTTGAGGACATAGAAGTTTTTGTAAACAGAGTATCAAGGAGTTTCCACATTTCAGAGGCAGATTCAACATGATCAACTTTCCTAATCACAGAGTCAGATAAATTGAGAATAATAGTGGCTCTAGCCAACTCATTCATTTCATCTTGCTTTTCAGGAGAAACATCATCAGACAAAGTACCATCAACAGACTTGAAAACCTTTTGCTGAATCAAAATACACTTCAATTTTTGTTTCCAAATCATAAAGTCATTTTTTCCATTAAATGGAACCAAACCAATGGGCTGAGACATTTTGGACACCAATTCAGCCAAAACACAGTGAGCAAGGTAAGAACACACAACTCTGCACACAATAGGGAAAAGAGACATGCAGGCTAGGGCCTAACACAGATTTTCACAGAAGGAGCACAAAAGAACACGAAGTCAAGTACCCAGAGGGCAGTAACAGCTATCTGAACAGAAAATTTTCTCAAGAACAAAAAGAAACACACCATACACACAGGTCAAGCCTAAATCCCTGACTGTCACGAGCAGCACTGGCTAAGGCTATCCCAGATCGCAAGCACTCACTCTTGGAGGGCGCAGGGGGTCACTTAGGCAGTATATGTGCTTAGTGGCCAGGTAATAAGGGGTCAGAGAGACAGAAAAAACAACAATCAAACACGGAAGCAGGTAAACACAGAGAAAACAACACAGATAAGCCTAAAACCTTGCCAAGGTTTACTACCAGCAGCAAAAGCCCAAACCTAGGGTGGCTTTAAACAGGAAAAACAAGAAAACAGAGAGAGTCACAGCCAATTTACCAGAGCAAACCCCCTACTCGAGGGAGGGTTCCACTTGCCCACCTCCTTAATGCGACTCGGCGTGCCGGAATCGTCCCCCTGTGGCTCTGATACCACTGTAGGGATCAGACGAATTCCGAATTCACTATTTACCGAGACCTCTTTGGTCTTGTTACAAGATGGCTCAGTCAAACCATCAACCAAGCGACTGATATGTACAAAAGATCTAGCTATTACAGTCAAGATACACAATAGCTATTACAGACTAAGTCCTTGTGCTTAATCAATTCAAGACAAGCATCAATAACCATGCACACTCAACAAAACCTTGTTAGTATCACAAGGTAATAGATCCAAACGGATTTGGTACAATAAAGGCAGAATACCGAACGAAATCACAAAGAAAACAACAATCAACGGCTCAGCCACCCGCCGATGATACAAGCCTATTCTCCAGAACACAGATCCAAAGGAGCACAGCTGAATCTGCCGGTGATTGACCTCACACTCCAGATTCTAAGCCTAACAGACTCCTACACCTCAGATCTACACCGTTCGAGAACAACCTCGCACATAAACACTCCAAACAGAAACCCTAGTTCCCACCCAACTCCAGCAACCGAAAAAGTTGCTTCCTTTATTACTGTAGCAAGATCTGAAGCACTTTCAACCGTGCAAGATCACACGGAATCACCAGAGAATCGTCGGAGAAGAAGGGAAGAAGAAGAAGAGTCGAAGAACTCTGAGAGAGAGAGAGAGAGATATCCGAAGAGAGAGAGTGTAGAGTATTGAATGAGATAGAGAATCAGAAGACTCACACACATAACAAGCACACCCTACAATCCGACGGCTGAGAGCCATGATCCGAGTGGGAGAACACGTGGCTGTATCTGGAGTGGAAGTCATGAGTCTTGGGCCAGGCCCAAATCAGCAATGCATGGGCCAGAGACTAAAACCAACCCAAATGAGAGTCCACCAAATATTCAACAATTCAGAAAGACTCGACTTTGAGTGCTGTTATCTGCTGAGCCACGCTCGCCACAACATTCAATTTTTATAGCTGACACTTGATGGAAACTACCGATTCTTGTATGACATGTGACTTATCATAATCAAGAAAGATACATCAAACAATAACGCAAGCATGTATTAATGAAAAATCCTGTTGTTTCAGATTAGATATCCAGAAGTAACTAAAAAATGTGAGAAAATGAAAATGGCACTGAGATAACGACTATTCTGCAAAAGATACATCAAACCAATTATGTGTATTAATGAAAAATCCTGTTGTATCATAATCAAGAAAGATACATCAAAACAATCACATTTGTGATAGGAATATTCTGCAAAAGAGATCTCTCCAGCGGCATATAACGACTATGCAGAGGCAGAAATTCTACCAAGTTACCAACCATATATAGAGTTCAACTAAAGAACCAACTCAGAGAAAAGGACCATACTTCATTCTTCTCATTCAAGACGAAAGCACCAATTCCCACTCGATGTGAGGCATTTTCTGGTAGAGGCATCAAATACTTAGGTTCTGCGTGGTGAAAATAGAATCCTTCCTGAAGCATGAGTTGGCACAACATCAGAGTTGGCAACAAAATGACAACTTCTCAGACAAAAAACAATGGGACATGACTGACCTTAACAGCAGGTTCAACAAGACTCACAAGCTCGATAGGCATTTTAATCCACACACCCCTCTTTCCCTGCACAAAATCATGACATATTTCTCCATGTCAGTTTCAACTTTTACACCCTCAAAAAGGAAATTGGTATGCCCTATTAGTATGAAGTTGTGAATGTTGTGAGTTTAAGCACAACATGAATCACATACTAGTTGTGACGCATGTCCCTTGCCACATACTACTTCACCGCCTTTTTTTTAGAGAACTACGCACAACTGTTACTTATAAATGCGTTAGTATAGATTGTCTTAACACGTAGATGTTACGTGATCCGGACTCAATCACAAACTCCAATCAATCCCATAAAAGTAGGGCTAAGAAGTCTTATGGCCCTTGCTTTCTTCTCGAGTTATGAATGTTGTGACTTTAAGCACAAAATAAATCACGAAAGCAAGGAAAACATATGAAATTGTATACCTGGCCAGGGATTTTTCACTAGAATTTATTCAGATATACTTACAGGAGATCAAGTGGCTATATATAACAGAAATTCAACCCTAATCCTACTCTAATTAGGAATTTGCCCAAACTGACCAAAACACTCTCTGCTCCCCAAAAAGGGCCAAACCGTGTGTTTTAGTACTTTCAGGCTCCATAGCTCACAAACCATTCTTCCTAGTCCCAAATTTGTTGGACACATACCTTATACAATATTGAATATATAAGCACATTAAACGGGTTTTTTCTATTTTTGTGCTAGAAGAGAGATAGGATTCCTCGTTTGTTCTAGAGTTTTTTTTTTCCTGGTTTGGGAGAGACGCATGACCCTCATGCGTCTCCTTTTAATGAGACGCATGACAATTATGCGTCTTTCATAGAGACGCATGAGGGTCATGCGTCTCTCTTTTTTTTTCGTTTTTTTAACGACGCATGAGGGTCATGCGTCTTAGGGAGAGACGCATCTCCCTCATGCGTCTCTTTTTTTTAAAATTTTAATAGACGACGCATAAGCGTCATGCGTCTTAGAAAGAGACGCATGAGGCTTATGCATCTCTAATTCGAATTAAATCAGACGAGGCGAGGCAGTAGCCTCATTCAGGCGCGACAGAAAGACGTTTAGGCGATTTTTGATTGGAAATTCCGGCGAATCCAACCATTTCCCCTCGTATTCCGGTAAGTTTCGTTCAATCCTTCAACATTCCTTCCTTATTTGTTGTTAATTTGCATAGTTTATTTAGATTTCCCCTAATGTTTGTAAATTAGGGTTTATAACAAATTGCTAAATTTTGGCCGCTTTTTTTGTTGTGTAGTTAATTGTAATGGATTTTAGTGGGTAAATTCATTCTATTGTATAGTTATTGATATGTTTGAGATGCTTGGTGTTGTGATTTTGGTTGTTATTGGGGAATAGAGTATAGGTTGAAATGCATCTTTTAATTTAACCTTCTAATTTAGTAGTTATATGTAAATTAGGCCTTATAAATCATGAATTGTATTGAATTGGAGTGAATCAATCATTTGGTTTATGATGTGTTGTTATTTTGACGATGAATTTGAATGTATATGTTATTTGTTTTGTGAATATGTACTTAGATTAGATGGAGACTTCAAGTTCTAGCGGGCAATTATTATATGGACCCGAAGACCCGTCCTTGCTAAATATGCAGAAACATCACATTTCACATAAACTCATGAAAGAGGGCACAACCCAAGTATTTAAGGTCCGAAGGACAGAAAGCAAGACTTGGGACGTCGAAATTCACGAGAATGTTAGATATTGGCTTGACGTCTTTGGTTTCAAAGGCGTGATCGATTGTGGGAAGCCCATGAAGGTGGACAATGAGCTGATCACGTCGTTGATTGAGCGTTGGAGGCCGGAGATGCACACTTTCTATCTACCAATCGGTGAGGCGACGATCACCTTGGAAGATGTGCAAGCCATTTGGGGCTTGAGGGCGGAGGGTCGCGTCTTCACAGGGCGTGACTATCATGACAACTTTCCTGATTGGACCAACAAGTGCCGCGATCTGTTGGGATGGATACCAGATACTTCCACAGAGACAAAGCAAGGCGGTTTGCTAATGACCGCGCTGAACAACCAGACAAGGATGCCTCTGGGTGATGACCTACCTACGTACGTATACATCCAAAGGGCACGTATCCATGCCCTAATTTTATTAGGAGGTCTCATTCTACCGGACACCACGGGGTGTAAGGTGCCATTTATGTGGTTGAATGGGCTTGGGGATCTGGAAGAGGTGAAGACTATTAGTTGGGGAAGTGCGACATTGGCCTACCTTTATCATTATCTGTGCGAGGCTTCCATGGATAAGAGAAAAGAGTTGGGCGGGCCTATGATCCTTCTGCAGCTATGGGCGTGGGAAAGAATGCCCACATTGAGGCCTGCATTCATAGGACCAGTTGTGCACGAGCCATATACACCATGTGGCGCCAGGTATATATCTAAATACAATCTCTAAAGTCATTCTTCGTGCATACCATGCCTTCTTATAACTGATTACCACATGAAATTTGTCATGAACAAAATTTCTTACGGCTGCGGCACTGAACTCGGCATTTTTTAGCAACTGATGGCGAATACACAAAGCAATCATTGGTGATGAAAAGTTAGCATGTCCTCTATCATTACGATGGCCTTCACAACTATGGCGTCCCTGCCACTTCCTAATCTCCCACATATCATCATGGGCCATGTGTGTAACAGAAACTTCCCATTGACATTCATTCGCTTTTTCAGCCTCGGTCTCGCTGATAATAGCTGTCCCATCTTCTGTCCTCCCTGCTGGATATTTGCACACGGCATGCCACCTTCTTAATTTGCTCTCAACCACCCTAAATTGCCGGTATTGCCTCAGACTCCACATAGTAATAGCAGTCTTCACATGCAGCTTGCTATCAAATTTTGTTCCCCCAGTACATGGTACTGCGTTCATTACCAACTTCAGGTGCCTCAGAAGGACCACTCGGCAGTTTGCGAAAATAGTTCAACCCAGTGTGCACGTATTCTGGAAGTGGTTGTTCACCTTGCACGACGGGTTTATACACTACCTCCTCATCACTAGAGTCAGCACCAGAATCATCACTTAAAATATCATCAGACGATGATGACGACAATTCTGGATCATCAAGGTCTCCTCGTACAACATGAACATCAGCATGCTCTTCTACAGTCTCTTGAGTATTCAATCCAATATCAGCAGCATCTGCAACATCTGTTTGCTCATTCATACCGCAATCCATGCTCAAAGGTTCAAACCTCGTAGATGATCCAACACCATGATCAACAATTGGTGGGATGAAGACATTTCTAACAGACGAATACTCAACAAATAATTCAATATGCCGAATAGAATTTAGAGCCGCATTGAACATAAAAAACACACTTTGATCACTGTCAACCGCAGTACATACATAACTCGTACCGGTACCCAAGAAACAATGCCTCCAAGATATTTCGATGAAGTGTTGGTTTGAATCTATTCTTATCTTAGCACATATCATTGCAACTAATTCAGATAATGAAACACATGAATCCAATACGATGGAAGCTCTCGCACGAGGAGGATCATAACAAATACTCACTTGAGGAAGTTGATATATTCTACCACCCCAATATAAACTCACGAATACTTGCATGATTTCTGCAAAAATATATATACAAACCAACAACAATTAAAGACAATTTTTTTCAATAAACCCTAATATAGTAAGTATACAATAAATTTATCAAAAACCCTAATAATATGCAAATAAACAACAAATACGGGAGCAATGTTGAAAGATTGATTGAAGGAAACTTACCGAAATATGAAGGGAATCGCCAAGGAAATCGCAAGTTTTGTCTTTCTCTCTTTCTCTCGCGTATTCTGCCTATTCTGCCTTGGGCACTGATTTAAGCAAGTTAGAGACGCATGACGCTCATGCGTCTCTCCCTAAGACGCATGACGCTCATGCGTCGTTGGTGAAATTTTTAAAAAAAAGAAGACGCATGAGGGAGATGCGTCTTTCCCTAAGACGCATGACCCTCATGCGTCGTTAAAAAATAACGGAAAAAAAGAGAGACGCATGACCCTCATGCGTCTTTATGAAAGACGCATAATCGTCATGCGTCTAATTAAAAGGAGACGCATGAGGGTCATGCGTCTCTCCCAAATCCGGAACAAAAAAAAGTCCAGTACAAACGAGGAATGATAGTTGTGGTTTAGAACAATAGAAAAAACCTCACATTAAACACATGAATCACTGAAAAAGACCCAAAAATAAGAAATTGATTAGGGGCTCAATACTAATCTAACAAAAGCATTGGCTAAGCCTATATGAAAGGATACCTTCTGGCGCCATTGGGAAAGGGAGGCTCT
Source organism: Salvia splendens (assembly GCF_004379255.2). Taxonomy (NCBI): domain Eukaryota; kingdom Viridiplantae; phylum Streptophyta; class Magnoliopsida; order Lamiales; family Lamiaceae; genus Salvia; species Salvia splendens. The sequence continues at coordinate 19,745,007 of NC_056052.1, forward strand.
GAGCAAGGAAGCAAAAACAGTAGGATCCAAGGGCTCATTCGTCATTTCAACTATCACTCCACCGTGGTCATCGTTTCGGCCACTCAATAATCTATCAACTTGCTCAACTTGTCTTGCGTAGATGATGAACTCATTGAAGATCGCAGTGTCAAGAATTTCGCAACTCTACTTCTGCTCAATCTACCTGAAGCAGTCGATCAAGAAACAGAATCCCTTTTGTAAATAAGAATCAATCTTGGATTCCCTCGTCACTTTCTCGATAAAAAAGCAATTCAACGGGAAAAAAATCGGACCTTTACTGATGATAATTGGGTGTGAAGTGGAGATACCCCGTTTGGTGGAGAGAATTGTGTGACGAAGAACACAAGGCCGAATCAGCATTTTCCAACACGTAGTCATGTCAGGCTATATATAGGTGCAGTTGTGATTGCTGTTTGTTGAAAAAGAGTGCTACTTTGTGAAATTTTAAGAGGATTTTTCTGATTGATTTAATGGCTACTTATTTTGGAGTGATGCTAAATGATCATAATGTGGCCGGCCATAAAGAGTTAATTTAGTCCATTTACATGTATAAAAAAAATTAGAATTACCAATATAAACTTATATGTGTGTGAATGGACTTGTGAGTTGATACTTATCTTTGAATTCCATTACGTAAAACACATTAATATCACGAATTACTGTATACGTTGAGCAACAATCAAGAAATGATAGTAGTAATAAGTTGAGCAAAAACTACGAAAGAGCAACACTAACACATTGAACAACATATAATGAAGATGATATAAAAGTAAAATCAAGTAGTATTAAACCAAAAATTCAAAAAAAAAATTAATTTTTTTTTGTTATATAATTAATTTATGACTGGCCATAATGCGTAGCTTTATTCCTTATTTTTTTAGTTTTTTTTTCGCTTGAGGATGGCCCCATTTGCAAACAAAAGACTTGTAAAGCAAATTAAATGCAGACAAAGTCTGTTAGTCAAAAATGGATTCAAATTGGCGGACGCGACGGGACATGGAGAGAGAATTGTTCAACTGGTTTGCAGCGGCTTCTAACCGTCAAATCGGCAGAAGAATTTGCCAGTGTTTGCTTGCTCCTACCTTCTCCTGTTGATTGACTAACATTCGCAATCAAGAAATGTTTGTGATTACTGTTTGTTTCTCTCTGGTGCCATTCTTTTAATTTTGAAACTTGCAAATTTTTAGTCCCTAGGAGTAGTATTTTCTTACTTATAAAAAAATTAGATTATGGGTTAGTTTTATTTTGATTTTAAGAGGTACCATATCAATGAAGCCATGAAATGTTTCTTAGAGTGTCCAGAGTGGGGGAGCCGCGGATGGTGGCTCGGGTGCGCGGCCCCCACTGCAGAGAGCCACGAAGTGCGGCTGGGAGCCGAGGGCCGAGAGAGAGCCGCAGCCCACCACTGCAGATAGCCGAGATTTGCGGCCCGGCCGGCGAAATTTGATATTTTTTTATTTTCGAAAATTCTTTTATAAATATTACACTTCCATTTCCATTTCTTCTCACTCCATTTTTACACTTCAAAACCCTAATTTTAATCCTATCAAAAATGCAAGGTGGAGATGGTGATTACCATTGTGGAGGGCCATGGAGAGCCACATTTGGTGGCTGGGCCAACTTTGGTGGCCCCAGAGGGCCACCATTGTGGACACTCTTAGGGCATCAACGATAAGGGATCTGCTGCAATTCATTTTTCTTTTCAACTTAACATTTTTTATTTCAGCCACAATATCACCAATAAGATTAGACATGCTTATTTGGCCGGTTTCAGTTCTATTTGATCCGGTTGATCGGGTACCCAGATTTAATTTTTATGGATCCTTGAACTGGAATCAATTTGTTATTTTAATTTAAATTTATTTGAATAATTCAAGTACTCACACACAACCTAAAAAATACACACATACAACACATACATACACACATTGGCTCACACACAACTTGTGACGCCCCGTTTTTTTTAATTTTTTTTTTCGATTAAGTCAGATTTATTAGCTCGATTAATTGCAATTAGAAAACGTGCAGACATGTGATTCTATTGTAACCTCCGACGTTGAATCAAATTAAGCCTATTGGGAGAATTTGAGTACAAAAGAAAAGTTGCAAGAATAAAAGTAATTTGGATACTTTTATTAAGGAAAAGTGGGTGCATACAATTTACTTTACATCCGAAAATTTAATGAAGAAAATACTACACCACTTCTTGAGCTCCAAATCCAAGAATTTTACAATAATGGATATACAATTTATCTCTACTCAAAACTATAGGATGAGTAGGAGAGTAGGTCAAAATGAGTGTAAGCAAATCTTCCCCTCCATCTCTCGAAAATCCCCTCCACCAAGCCCCAAGAAGGCAGCCTACTTACATGCAAAGAATACACCCAAAAAGGGGTCATTTTGGAACTCACAAGTAAAGGGAAAGGAAGCACATGCACAATTAGAAGATGAGGAACAATAGAGCTACATAGGTCAGCCATTAGGCTGCAAACTAGAATCAAGATCAGCTCCTTTTACCACCTCCACACGTTTCATCAAAGGGAGAAAGTGAACAAATGGACACTGTGGGACGAGCTCACTAGGCAGCTCCATTTAGGCAATCAGCCCGCCATTCCATCTCCCAAGAAAATAGTCAAAAGGGCAGCCCCAAGGTTTTCATCGAATAGGTAGGATTCCCTTAAACATTAAACTCAAAAGGAGGCTGAGGTTGTAACCAAAATTGGGATCACAATGCCCCAAATCTCTGCCACAAGAAGCCAAAGGAATGGCTTATAAATACCGCCCTCCCCTCCCCACTCCACACACTTTTTCTGCAAAATTCTCGCAAGACAATTGAGTACAGCGGAGTAAGGAGCGGTGGTGCGGAGCAGCGGCAGTGAGGAGGGCAGACCGAGAGGGTGCACCGAGCAAGGTAATTCCCTCAACCCCATCACCACTCTTGCATCATATAGAACAAGTAGTAGCCAAGAACTTAGAACTTTTCCATAGGATCATCACACAAGTATGGAGATAAAACAGTAGGCAACCTTTAAACAAGGACTCAAGAGGACTTAGACTAGCCTCACAAATCAGTGGAATAAATTAGCACCACCAAGCAGTCCGGTAGCAATAAACACCCATTGGTAATCAATTTAGAGCAAGCTCTCCCCAAGATCACAACTTGAGATAGACAACAAAGCTACTGCCCAACTTTTCATCAAAGCACAAAAATCACATGGGCAAGGATTTGATATAACAAGACAATAGCAAGCTGCTGCTTTAGCTCATAATAGAGCGATTAAAGGGAAAGGGGGATGTGACTTAGCTTAAGAGGAAGGCTGCCGGCGACGGCGAAGCTCCGAAAACTCCCGCAGAGAAATTTCAGGCAGCGGCTGAGGAAGAGGGAGGGAGGCGACGCCTCCTCTCCACTGCTGACTCGTCGAGAGGGAGCGCACTCGCCGGAGGAACCGCGGCAGAGCCGGCCGAAAACGGCGACGCGTGACGGAGGAGAGGGAGACGTTGCTACTCAAATTGGTGGAGGATCCCTAAATTGAGTATTGGGCCCTTTTTCTTTTTGGACCAATTAAAGAATGGGGTTATGTGGAAAAAGGAATTTGGGCCACTAGATTTAATTGGTAGCTGGGCCACTTTAAATTAATTAAGAGGACTTTGGCCTGGAATTTAAATGCAAGAAATTAGTGGACTTGGAAGATAAATATTGTTGGAAAGGAATTAATTAAGCTTGAAGCTTAATCAAATTAATTTCCGAATTTTTTTATGTTTCCGAAGATGGAAAATATTGAGTTGGAGCCCGACTAATTAATTTTTCTCGAATAGCATGTCGAGTTCTTCAGTGGGAAAATATTGCAATGGAGAAGCGAAGGGCCGACCGGCGTCGCCCCGCGACGCCATGGGCGGCCTAAGAGGCCTTAAGAAATCTTAAGAAAATCCGACAGAAAGGATTTAAGACGGATTTTAAGAATCCATATTTAATTAAGAGAAAATAGAATTTCTCCAATGTAGTGAGCGGGATAATTTAAGTGTGGTTGTACAACAAAGCCGAGTTAGGATTTAAGAAAAAAATCCTATAAGCCGAGACTAAGAGATAGGATGCATGCATTCTTTTCTCAGAGAAAAAAAAAATTAGTTAGAGTATTAATTAGCTTTTTACGCTATTTATTTGTAAATGAATTTGTTCAAGAGGCAAGAGAGGCCGAACGAGGAATTGTTAATTGGAGATAAGCATAACAGGTGTGCTTTCTTTTAATATCCAGCACTATAGTGTGGATATAAAGCAAATGTTTTGAAGTTATGAAATACCTTTTTCTCAAAAATGGATATGTGATCATTTCTTTCAAAGTTGTTGTCATGCCATAAAATGTTTGTTTTCGAGACATGTCTGTGAGGGCTATATGCCGAAAGTTTGGCGATGCCAAAAATTTGATAAAGAATTCGGTTCCCAATAGGACCGCAAATCCTATTCGGAATTTCGTGCACGAGCGCTGTGAGCCATCCTAGAGAGAGGTTGGCCGGCGAGGGTGTTCGTTGAAGGTGGCCACCTTCACGGCACACTGGATTCTCAGACATGGTGGGTATATCAAGAACTTAGACTTATCAGTCGGACTTTTAAGATTACAAAAGAATTTAGTATGCTCGGCCTTTTAAGAAAAATCCCCGTGTGATACTGTTGATGGATGACAACTATATTTGTATGTTTTGTTTTCGGCACGTGTCCACTGAGTACTCTTGTACTCAGCCCTGCATATATTTATAAATGTGCAGGTTGAACGTCAAGCTGGAGAAGAATTGATCGGAGTCGATGCTATTAAATAATCGTGTGGATTTCTCGACGATTTGTGTCTTCATACACGAAGTCGTTCAGTAGGGACCTATTCCGCTGTGTTTTGTTAAATGAGAATAGTAATGTCTCATCATTGAACTCTGATTCAGTTGACATGTCAAATTATTTTATTCTGAGATTGTATCAAATACTTGACTGTTATTTTGTAATATCACATTTGGCCTTCGGCAAGTCCTTCAGATTCTACCCCATTTCTATCCCCGCTTCTTTAGTCGCGAATTACTCAATCTTGTTATCCTTAACGAGAATTGGGTCGTGACACAACTAGTGGCGGACGCAGGAATTATTTCCTGTAGGGGCTGCATTATATATACTCCCATTGTTCCATAATATATGTCCCACTTTGATTTGGGGCAGGTTTTAACAAATGTAAAGTAAAGGGAATTAAAAATATTAATTGTATGTGAGAGAAATTAGTTAGTAGAATTAGGGGTCTATTACCAAAAGTAATAAAAGTGAAGTGGACCAATTAATAAGGGTCGGACCAAAATGAAAAACGGGTACACATAATGGGAGTAAATAGACCATGCATTCTAAAAAAAATAGACTGGTTCCAAAAAATTCCAGAGTTAAAAGAAAGCATATAATAAAGAATATGTGAAGTAATAGCATATTATAAAAAATCACAATTATAAAATCTATGAAAATTCATAAATACTCCTTTCGTCCTTGAAAATTGTCACTTATTTCCTTTTCCGTTCGTCCCTAAAAATTTGTCACATTTTACTTTTACCATTTTTGGTAGTAGACCCCACATTCCACTAACTCATTATCACTCACATTTTATTTTAAAGTTAATATATAAAAGTAGGACACGCATGTCACTAACTTTTTCAACTCACTTTCTATTACATTTCTTAAAAACCGTGTCGGGTTAAATAGTGCCAACTTTTAAGGGATGGAGGGAGTATTTTTTTTTCAAGAAACTAATTATCAAATACCTAATCAAAAGAATGAAACAATTCATATTTACGCATTCTCTTTCTTATCCACGAATGTTATTTTTTGCATATACTAGAATTAGGGGTCTATTACCAAAAGTAATAAAAGTGAAGTGGAACAATTAATAAGGGCCGGACCAAAATGAAAAACGGGTACACATAATGGGAGTAAATAGACCATGCATTCAAAAAAAATAGACTGGTTCCAAAAAATTCCACAGTTAAAAGAAAGCATATAATAAAGAATATGTGAAGTAATAGCATATTATAAAAAATCACAATGATAAAATCTATGAAAATTCATAAATACTCCTTTCGTCCTTGAAAATTTGTCACTTATTTCATTTTCCGTTCGTCCCTAAAAATTTGTCACATTTTACTTTTACCATTTTTGGTAGTAGACCCACATTCCACTAACTCATTCTCACTCACATTTTATTTTAGACCATCCACAATGCCGCCCAGCCGAGCGCCGGCGCTGGGCGGTTCGCTGGGCGGTCTATTGCAGTCGCCCAGCCGGCGAATGGAGAGAGAAACCGCGCAGCGCTGGGCGGTCGCGTGGCGCTGGGCGATCCGCTCGGCGCTATTGCAGCGCCCGGATCGCCCAGCGCACCGCCTAGCGCGAAATTTAAATTTTTTTTCTTTCCGAAACACTATATATACGCGCTTTGCTCGTCATTTTCATTCGCACCACTTGTTTTAACGAGTGCTCTCTCTATCTTAATTTCTGTACAAGAGCAACAACGCGAAATGAGTAACTCTGGTGGTGGTAGTGGTGGTAGCGGAGGGGATGCTGAGGAGTACGAACGTCGAATGGCCGAAGCGTTGGACGCCTCTACGACCAACGCGATAAACCAATGGATGGAAAGGGCCTTGCAGCCGGCGATACCTCGACCTCCCCCAGTGGTCCACCGCCGCAGTGTGATTGATCGGGATCACGTAGCTGCACATCAGCGCCTATACGAAGACTACTTCTCACAGGAGCCTCGGTTCAACGCCAACCTTTTCAGGCGTCGTTTTAGGATGAGCAGGGACCTGTTTATACGTATTGTCAACGCATTGGAGTCTCGATATTTGTATTTCCGCTTCAGGCACGATGCAGCTGGCAGACCCGACCACACACCTATTCAAAAGTGCACTGCGGCAATCCGGCAGTGGGCCTACGGAGGCGCGGCAGACATGTGGGACGAGTATCTCCACATCGGTGAGACGACTGCCCTGCAATGTCTGAAGAATTTCTGTCTGGGAGTGATAGAAGTATTCGGTGATCAGTATCTCCGAACGCCTACCCCCGAAGACTGCCAAGATCTGTTGCGGATGCACGGGAGTCAGCATGGGTTCCCGGGTATGTTAGGCAGCATAGATTGTATGCATTGGGAGTGGAAGAACTGTCCCACAGCCTGGAAGGGGTTCTACACGTCCGACTACAAGGGAAAGAATCCCACGATGATCCTGGAGGCCGTAACTGATTATCGGCTTTGGATTTGGCACGCGTATTTTGGAATAGCCAGTTCGAACAACGACCTCAACGTCCTCAACTCGTCGCCACTTTTCAACGAGCAGTGCCAGGGCGTCGGTCCGGCCATCAGTTTTGTCGCCAACGACAACCAACATGATATGGGCTACTACTTGGCGGATGGGATATACCCTAGGTGGCCTGTCTTTGTGAAGACGATCCGATGCCCAGGAGATGAGAAGAAGGCCTACTTTGCGGCACGGCAGGAGTCGGCGCGCAAGGACGTGGAGCGCGCATTTGGTGTGCTCCAGTCTCGATGGGCGGCAATTAAGGGTCCAACGCGTTTGTGGAATGTCCAATGCATTGCTGATATAATGTACGCCTGTATTATCATGCACAACATGATTGTCGAAGATGAAGGTGGCGAACTGACCAATTGGGTCAACGACGATAATGAAGCCGGTCCAAGCCATGGCGTGGCCGCCCCCAACGTACGGAGTGGGGTACCTCACGATGAAGCCGGCCTCCTACAAGCACATGCCGACATGCGCCAAACGACGACTCATATTCGACTCCAAAAGGATTTAATTTAAGAGTTATGGGCGCGTAGGATTGCCCGCCGTTAGTTTTTTTAATTATGTAATTTTTTTTAATTAATGTACTTTTTAAATTTTATTAATATTAGTGAATTTTCTTGTTTTTGTGTCGTAAATTTAATTCCGTATATTGTGTGATTGTTAATTATTTCATTTTGTATATATTTGTTAATAGTGATGTGGATAGTATGTGGCTGAGCTATTGCCGGGCTATTGCTGGGCTATTTGCTTGTTTTGATGATGTGGCAGGAGGATTTTTAGTGCCGATGATGTGGCAGTGGCTAGGCTATGGCTGGGCTATTGCTGGGCTATTCATATTGTGGATGGCCTTAAAGTTAATATATAAAAGTAGGACCCGCATGTCACTAACTTTTTCAACTCACTTTCTATTACATTTCTTAAAAACCGTGTCGGGTTAAATGGTGCCAACTTTTAAGGGATGGAGGGAGTATTTTTTTTTCAAGAAACTAATTATCAAATACCTAATCAAAAGAATGAAACAATTCATATTTACGCATTCTCTTTCTTATCCACGAATGTTATTTTTTGCATATAGTAGAATTAGGGGTCTATTACCAAAAGTAATAAAAATGAAGTGAAACAATTAATAAGGGCCGGACCAAAATGAAAAACGGGTACACATAATGGGAGTAAATAGACCATGCATTCTTTAAAAATAGACTGGTTCCAAAAAATTCCAGAGTTATAAAAGAAAGCATATAATAAAGAATATGTGAAGTAATAGCATATTATAAAAAATCACAATTATAAAATCTATGAAAATTCATAAATACTCCTTTCGTCCTTGAAAATTTGTCACTTATTTCTTTTTCCGTTCGTCCCTAAAAAGTTGTCACCTTTCACTTTTACCATTTTTGGTAGTAGACCCCACATTCTACTAACTCATTCTCACTCACATTTATTTTTAAATTAATATATAAAAGTAGGACTCGCATGTCACTAACTTTTTCAACCCACTTTCTATTACATTTCTTAAAAACCGTGTCAGGTTAAATGATGCCAAATTTTAAGGGATGGAGGGAGTATTTTTTTTCAAGAAACTAATTATCAAATACCTAATCAAAAGAATGAAACAATTCATATTTACGCATTCTCTTTCTTATCCACGAATGTTAATTTTTGCATAATTTAATTAAAACTGAATAGAAAAGAAAAAATAAAAAAATTGAATATTGACAACAAAGAAAACAGCGCCTAAAAAAGAATTAAAGGTTCCAATGTAGAAGATGAAATAGTGAATTAAAATGATCGAAATAGAAAGTTAGTTTCATTTTTATAATAACTAGGGTGTGCGATACGATCCATTTTATTTTTATAACATTTATTTTACATTATTAAATAATTTTATTAAATAATAAACAATAATATCATACCAAATCTAAAATCATAAATATATGCAACAAAAATTTATTCTAAAAATATCAAATCAAATAATTTTTTAAACCAAACCTTTTACATAAATATATTGATTAGTGAATTAGCTAAAAAATACTAAATAAAATAATTGAGTAGACTAATTAAGAATTAATCCGCCCCAATCTTCTCTTGTGCTCTAGTACGCCTCCATCTTTATCTTTTCCTCCAATCTTTTTCTTCCCCCATCAACATATCATCATACAAAACCTAAAATCATAAATATATATAATAAAAGTTAATTGTAAAATACAAAATCAAATAACTTTTGAGATTAAAAAAAAAGTTACACATATTATTATATATATTTATGATTTTAGGTTTTGTAATGATATATTGATGGGGCGAATAAAATATAAAATACAAAATCAAATAACTTTTGAGAAAAAAAAAATACACATATATAGATTAGATTAGTGAAGTTAGCAAAAATTACCAATAAAATAATTGAGCCAACTAATTGAAAGGTAATAAAAAGGGCCATTACTAATTAAGAAGTAATCCGTCTCCGTCTTCTCTTATGCTCTAGTAGGCCTCCATCTTACCTTCTCCACCACCTTTTCATCTCTATATCATCACATGAAACTTAAATCATAAACATATATATAAGAAAATTTTATTAAAAAAATATAAAATCAAATAATTTTCAAAATAAATATATTTACACAAATATATTGATTAGTGAATTTAGCAAAATATATTTCAATAATATAATTGAACTGATTGGTTATAATTAATTAAAAATGTCATTACTAATTAAGAAATAATTTGCCTCCCTTTTGTTCAAGCACACCTTCATCTTATTTTCTCTCTTACCTTTTCTGTCTGTCGTCATCTATTTCTAATAGTCATCTTCTCCGGTTATTGTCTCCAGCACTTCATCATCTTGCGATGTGCCATCTATTATATTAGCAGTTTACCTCCACTTGTAGATAAGAACTTCAAACAAAAAATAAGAACTAAGAATATACTTATAAACACATAGTACAACATATTCGATTTGTTTATGCTAATCCAAGTGAAACATTAGAAGCAATATGTTTCCCCTAATAATCCACCAGCCCAACATTCCACCATGCAAAATACTAATATTAGTGCGTGAATATATACACAGTCGGTACTAAGAGAGACACAATCTATTTATACATATATAGAAGGCGAGTTTTGGCCTTATTTTTTAATATTTATAAGTTTTGTGTTTAAATTTAAATACATACAAGTTTTAGGCTTAAATTCGAATATTTATAAGTAGTTGCTATAAATATTTATTTAGATATTTTAATAAGCACTTTGACTAATTTTTAAGACCATTATAATGAGTAACCGTGTTGTTACAATTATTTTAATGAAGTAATGAGCATTTACCAAATTCTTAAGACCATTATATTTGGTATTATACTAAACTAGTGTTACCACTCATGCTATGCACGGGCCAAATAATTTTCAAAGAAAGAAGATATATTTACAACTAATTAAATCAAAATAAAGAATATATAGAAAAAATGTAAAACATTATTGCAAATTAAGAATAGAAACTATTTAAATATCGTATTCATAAGATTATAAACAACACCAAAAAATACTTCTACTTTTACATCTCTCAATCCACTGTAGCGAAAACATTTCATAATAATAATACTATTGAATTATACATATAAAATATTAGTTATAAGGGTAGAAACAAAGGGCATGAGGGAAACAAATAGAATAGGATATACAAACAAAGGATTGAGAATTACTAAATACCAAAGCAAATAAAGAAAATTATTTGAAAATAAATAAATAGTTCATTTTACAATCGATCAACAAAACATAGGTATTCAAACATAAAAAAACAAAATCGTTAGAAACATCTCTCTCAAACCAGTAATTCATACATTTTGAAATACTTCTTTTTAAATAACATTAAGAGTACAATCACTTCTACTATTAAATGAATGCCCATAAAAACTCTACTTGTATTAACATATTTATAAAAGAAAACAGAAAACATACACTACCAAATGTTATGAATAATGCAATAGATCAATAAAATAATTTTAATTTTTAATTATCATAATAATATTAACAAAGTTTAACAATAAAAATAGTTATTAAAGTAGTATACCTATAGGCATTAAACCTTACATAAATACAAAAATTAATAGAATTCAATTCAAATAATGATAAAAAAAAAATACCTCCAAATAATTATCAGAGGTTAGTTATACTAAACACAACTGCAGAAACTTCCAGAGAATATCAACATGGAAGTAGTAAAGTAAAGTTGCAGTCACAGAGCACCCTAAATAACTAAAGAAACTTTCATAATAAGAATAGGGTGTAAAGATGATTATTAAGAGAATAAGACATATGGAATTAGATGGAGACTGATACCAAAAGAATAATGGTATTTTATGATGGCGTGAAGGATGTTGCAGGGTGAGTAAATAAAAAGTAGAAGGGGGTATTTATAGATGTCTATTTGCAAACACTGCAGAATAAAAAACAAATAAACTTTGGAAAACAGACATAATCACGAGGGAGACCTTTCAAATACCAAATAAAAGATAATAAAACATAGTCAGATAAAAAAATACAATAGCGAACAATCAAACCCTACTATAAATCGGAAATAAGGTAGTTAATAGGACAGTAAAATAAATATACATAAAGAGTGAATTTTAATATATTCTGTATTAAATATACGACCATTAACTGGGCCTCCTGATATCCCTAATAAATGACTTTATGAAAGTGTTCCCCTATTAATATCAACCTATTTTATAGGAATACCAAGAAGAAAAAGAAGAAAACCTAAGGAGAGATCCGCCACCTCTCATTTTCAAGGGGCATGAGAGAGAAAAATAGCTGGAATCAATATAAAATGAGACAGTGAAATGATGCATGCCTATAAACTTCTTCAAACCTGCAACCTAAATCCATAATCTGGAAAAAAAATAAAAGGAAGAAGAACAAACAAAATGTAACACATTAGTCTTGTACATTAGTACATACAGTCTAAATTAACTATTTCATATTTTATTAACACATATTTAATAACAGATCCACTGGCAAACATGGGTATAAAGTCTCACAAATCAAGGATTATAAATTTTGCATAACATATCCTGCACGAATACAAAGAAAAAAAAAGCATAAACAGAGACCAACAACCTCTCACATTGAAGGAGGAGAGAGAAAAATAGAAGCAATCATTACAAAAAGAAGACAAAAATTATGATACACGCCATAAACCTTTAATATTTTGCACTCTACAATGTGGAAAAGAGAAGAGCAAGAAGGAAGAACAAAAAATAGGTAACAGAATTAATTTGAAAAGCTTTATTAAAAATATTATTATAACATTAACATACTAATCCAGTCATGATTTGATTTGTAGGATATCTTAACAAAAAACTATGCAACTTTGGAAAGATGAACTAATCCTGTGGCTACAAACAGTGCTTTACTGCATTCTAAAATTAGATTAAAAGAAGGTATGCAATTCTTTTCTATAATAATAGTTGCACATTAATCCTATAACTGGTACACATTCTATCATCTAAGTAATACAAAAGTATAAATCATTTGTCTGCTACACATTGTAAAAATACTTCCATTATAATTTATGAATACAAGAGCATATTATACTCATTATTTCTTTCCTAATTCTCTTCATCACTTCCAATGTATCCATTAATTTTGTTATTCCTTTCTGTTCCTTATTCATATTCTACTCATTCTTTCTTTGCTAATTCTCTTCATCACTTCCAAGATTCTAACTTGCATACATTTCTTATTTTTCATGTGCTAAAAATGTTATATCATTCTATCCTATTTTTCATGTTCTAAATATGTGAAAACTAATATATTTTTTATGTTTGTTCTGATATTATTTGCATTGGAAATTGCAGGGAATATGTATCTCTATCCATTTTAAAAACTGAATCTATCAGTATCTCTAATCTCTCGCTATCTATATCTCGCTCTCTAATAAAACTGGGATTTTATGCTATGATCTTGATATCACATGTTCTAAATATTATGATTTTATATCATAGGTTATAAATATTTGTCTCAATCCCTCTCACTATCTCTAAGCTGTCGACTGTGGACTCTCTCTGTCTGTAATAGAATAGGATTAGAGAATCCGCAACGCATCTCGCGGGCGTCTCGGAGAGACGAGACGACCGCGAGACAGCGTTGCAGCCTTCCGTCCCGGTCCCGTCTCGCCGAGCGTCTCGTCCCGGAGGGACAGCTGGTGCGACAGCTCGCCACGTGGCGCGCACTGGCGCTAGGCGTGACGCCCACTCGACGGCCCGCGAGTGGGCGTCGTCACGCTGACGCAATAAAATATTTTTTTAAAAATTTTGATTTTAATAAAAAAAATTTTATAACGGTAATGTTACCGTTTTTTACCGTTCAACGGTATTTTTTTTTACTCTATAAATAATCCTATTTCATCTTCATTATACACACAAACACACATCTATTCTTCTCAAATCATCTCTCTTTCCTCTCTAATTTTCATCTCACCTCTCCAATTTTCATCTCAAAATGTCCGGCGACGGAAACGAGGGCGGCTCCGGCGGATATGACTTGAACACGTTTGGCGACTCGGGGGCATGTACAATGTCTTGGGTGCTGCCGGTTCCGGTTCATCGACGCCGGGCACCCAAGGCTCGTCGACGCCAGCGGCGTACCAACCACCCTATTTTGATGTGGATGCATACTCTCGTCCCTCCGCCCCAAGGTATGGGCAATCGCAGGGATTATCCCAAATTAGGGAGGATTTTCCGGATGAACCCAATCCAGAAGGAGGACGCGGCAGTGGAAGCTCCAGGGGTCGTGCATTCGACGCCGTGGAGGAAGAGGAGGAGGAGGATATAGGCCGTCATCCATACACTCGAGCGGACACGATGACTCTGTTCAACGCTTGGGTCAGCGTTTCGTACGATCCCATCGTCGGGAATCAACAAACCCGCAAGTGTTTTTGGGAAAAGGTCACCGCCGCCTACAACGAGAACAAGCCGGCTCGGTCCCGCCGGCGCACCCTGAAGATGCTCCGCAGTCATTTTGACTGCGTCGACAGATATGTCAAAAAATTTTGCGGCATCTACAAGAATGAAGCAGCTCAATACCAAAGCGGAGTCAGTGGAGCCGACATTATGAGAGCGGCTTTGCGAGTCTTCTTTGACGACAACGGCAAAGAATTCAAACATGTCGATGTTTGGGAGGCCGTCAAAGACGTTGAAAGGTGGGTCGGCGGTGTCCAGTCCAGCTAGGGCTCAAGCTCGAAGCGCACGAAGCACACGGCGGGTGGCCAATACTCGTCTAGTGAGGGCGGGTCAGGCAGCGCCTCACAAGAGGTTGAGGGCACGACCACCGATGAAGGGGGCTCCTCCCGTGGGCGCCGTCGGCCGCAAGGGACCAAGGCGGCGAAGGCAGCTAGAGGGAGGAGGGGCCGAGGCGAATCAAGCCAGGCGGGCTCGGGCTCGAACACCCTATTGTCCATGTACTTGACCGCCACGATGGCGGACACTTCCCGCATGGTGCCTCCACAATATCAAGCTCATCTTGCCGGAATTGAGTATATAGCAAGACAAATTGGTATTCCACTTCCAGGTGCGATGCACGGATCATTTTAATTTCTTCATATTTATTTCATTATGCGAAATAAAATTTGTGAAATGATAAACAAAAGAATATTCGACATATTCTTACTTTGGATTATACTTTTTCAATCACAATAACCCCACATGGCCACAAGAGTGCGCTTAAATGCTAACTTTTCTTTAAAATGTCAATACGATCATTTTAAAATTTCAACACTTTTTGTGTTGACATTTAAATATCAGACTTGAAATTAAAAAGCATTTTAATTCTGTGAAAATATGAATTAACCGTTGAGTTATAACTGCAGGAGCAAGTTTACGTTGCAATAATTTAAGATTGCACTGGTGAGACACTTCCTAGTCGAGCTTCATTTCATTGCAATATAGTGACCCTATACACTAAAAACTCAAACCTTAAAACCTAAATCATAAACCCTTAACTTTAAAATATACTCGTCATGCCAAATATCATTAAAATCATCCCTCTGCCCCAGTTAAGAAAATTTTAATATCAGACCAACTATAATTAAATTATTTATATTTTAGTATATCTTCGATAACTCAATAATAACAAATTTATAAAATTGATATGTAATAAACAATCAATTAAAATATAATTAACTAACGATTCTGATAATATTAAAATAATAAAATTTTATAAAAAACATAAAGAAAAAAAATTCAAAATCTATCCTGCTTTCAAATCCAAAAAAATTAAATAGGTATTTCACCTTATATCAAGATGCAGATACAAATGGTTCCTATAAATTACAAAACTTCCCCAAAAAAATACTCCAAATATTTGTAGATATCCCAAAAAATCATTGATTTTATAGTTTGTACATGTTATAATAATGCACCACATAATACATAATGAAAAGGTGGTTACAAAGTAAAGATGGAAAGGATTACAAATTTTGGATTCATACAGCCATTTCATCTCGGCTTTGGAAATACCCGGTCTCTAGAAATTCTAGATGCTCACCAACACTTTGAAATCCAAAGATGGATCTAACCTTCTCAACTACACCGTTATCCTCCATCCATGGTGGAAATTTACGCCTTCTACCCTGACATCCCCCTGCCCGATCACCATACGTCAGATCTTCATTTCTTTCACCTCCATATCAGTTCATCACCATGCCTGCTAGCTTTCTCCTTCAAGCTCCTACTTGAATCGCATGTCGCAACTGTAGGCTCTCCAATCTCCCCCAACTCAAAACCAAACCAACACAAGCTAAATTTATAGAAGATGGGTAGCTTTTTGCATTCTTCTAGTAATAAAAACGACATACATGGCTCATTACATTCTTACATTTAAACCGAAAAAAAATTGTGTTGAAATATAGAATGTATACTTCCCCTTTTATAACCTTCCTCCACAAAGATGAACATTCAATTTATCATCATTTTAATGGATAAAAAACTGTAAAGCGTTTACTAGTATTTATTTAATTTATTACTAATAATATTGGACTCAAAGAGTCATAAGAAAAATGTTAAGCACTACATATTCCATCAATATTTTCCTTGGAAACGGATCAAAAACTGTAAAGCATTTATTACTATTAATTTAATTCATAACCAATAATAAACGTCATGAGAAGAATGTTCTTTTACTAAGGGTGAGAATCCAAAACTAAAATTTTCGTATATTTTTTTTTATCTCATGGATTTATCTCACATGCTAATGTTGGTCGATTTACCATTCATTTCTAATTTTACACAATACTGAACTCATTTAGATTAAACAATTGGAATGTTTACTATAACAAAACTACTCCTATAATGATTTTAATATAATATTTAAATAATTATAATGAGAATCATCATCTAGTGATACTTATTATTATATTATTAAATAAGATTCTTCACGTTAAATTAGTTGTGCCACCTGAATAGCTAAATCCTAAACCCTTCTTTCTACCTTAAACAATAATAATTACTGTAGTAACATATGAAGTAACGCATAATATGATAACTAATAAAGAATATCTAAAACGATTATATAAATTTAAATTAATTGTAATGGCACCCAAAACTTATAAATATTTCAAATTATACCCAAAACTCCCCTTTTATATATGTATAGATTCTCTGGGGAAAGAAGAATTTTCTAAACCATGGAATTCACATTCCTTCGTGATCTAATGCCTAGCTGTGCGTATTTTTTAAATGACTAAATATGGTGACAAATCAAATGTCATTAACTTGGAATGTATTTTCAATAAACGTATGTATGGTGTTGTTTCTTATCTTATTACGTTTTTTAGTTAGTTTGTCTAAAACCATTATATGTTATCAAATGTAGATTGAAAATGTTGCTGGACAGGCACTTTTGGTAAATTTTTTATATTATTATTACTACTACTACCACCATTATTATTATTATTATTATATTATTATTATTATTATTATTATTATTATTATTACTATTGTTATTAATATTATTTGCTTATTAACATTGTCTCGTAGTCTATTTTTTAAGATATAATTGGCGTTGTTGTCGACCTCGACAAGGTTATCTCACAATCTAATTCTCAGTTCATTGATATTAAGATTGTTGATTCGCAATGAGTATTAAATCATTATTTTATTTTTATTTTCTATTTAATATATTTTTAAAGTTACTTTGGTTGCGGGCATAATATAGTTTGTTGTCCACTATGAGAAAGTGTTTTAGATTTATATCTTGAGCAAATGGAAAATACCGTAGGACATATTCCAATTGTATTAATATAGTTTTTGTATATTGTTTTGCAGAGTTTTAGAATATTGGTGATGCTTCATGCATATGTTTTTGATATTATTAAATCCATAGTTAGAAAATTTGAATATTTTATAAAGTTAGTACTTATTACATTTAAAATTACACTTAGCAAATGAATTGAATATAACAAATTTTTTTGTATTATTTTCATATATGTTGATCCAGTATATAAGAAACGCATCATTTTTACAAAATCATTTAACATAAGTTACAATGACATTATGTTATTTCCTGGAAAAATTTATTGTTATTTTGAGATACATTAGTTCATTAGTAAATAAGAAACACATCATATTTGCAAATTAATTTAGTGCGTGATAGAGAAGGATGGAGGAGAAAAGCTTTGACGAAAAATTTGGAAGAAAAATACAGAAATTGAAGAGTCTATATTGTAAAAGTGAATTTGGTGAAGAAGGCGGTGCCTTCTTTCGTAAGAAATTGTAGAGTTTTGTATATCTTTTGATTATTTTAAGTTAAATTTATATTTAAAAATTTAGTACTCATATATTTTTGGTATGTATTCGTTTAGTTGTTTATTTGTTAGTTCTACTTATGACTTAAAAATTCATGAAAATAAATAATTGACTTACTTTATTTTGAGTTTTTGTATAGAATGATTAAATTATATTATTAGATAACGCAATTTTTAGATTGGAATGTATTAATTTTTAAAAATAATTAATTAAATATAATAGTGTTGTAAATAATAAATATTTAAAATGTTACATATGTTGTTATAGACACTAAGACACTACAATTTTCAACTTCTTATTCATTTAATATATTTTTTGTTATTGAGGATATTAGTAAATGTCAAATGACTAAAATATAATTCTCTATTATTATTATTATTATTATTATATGTAGTGACTATCATAATTGGAATTTTTTGTTATAGGTGATGTAAGTGGATTCATTTTTTCTTCTTAATCATATATGTTGCAAAACTAAAAACTGTATACAAAACACACATCATCATTTAGAACACTTTTCGATCTCTACCAAATAATGATCAACAATAAAAACGTATATAATTATCAACTTTAATGTTTAATAAATAAAATAGGTCCACACTATAATAGAAGTTTTAAAATAATCAAATTTGTTGTTAAAAAAAGTGAATTTTATTATATAAAAGTTGGGACTTATAAACGTAAATTATGATTTCAACATAGGTTGATTTTTAGTACTTTTCACATTTTAATAAGAAAAGTACAACATACGTATTTGTTAACTTTAATATTTACGTGCGTGAAAACATAGCAATTTACAAATACAAATAAATGAACAAATCAAGAAACCATAGATAGCCTTTCATTATTAAAATAAAAACAGAATACAAATATAGCTGATAAAAAATAACTTATACTTACGTAATGATTTCAGAATAATATATTATCCCACCCTAACATTTGAATAAGAATAGCATGGCACGAACTTTTCAATTACTAAAAAAATTTCCAATCATGCGTTTAGTCATGTGTGCATTTAATGCATTAAACTGATCAAAATTAATTTTTTTTACTGAATGTTCTAAACGCATGAAAGTTAATACTAGTAATACATAATGACCCTAAAAATTTCTAAACGCATGATTGAAAAAAATGATGGGATTTGAATCCCCTTGCACATCTGAAGACTAGTACAAAATAAATAAATCAGACATATGATATATTTGACAGATTATGAGATCAATCAATTAACATGTTAACACAGAATTGCATGTTAGAACGCAAATAATTCACAATTCACATGTTAACACAGAATTGCATGTTAGAACGCAAATAATTCATACTTAAAGAATATAAATCCTAAAACATGATTTCTACGGTTTAGAGTTACCGATTTGATTCTCCAAAGAATCGTCGATTGCTTGCTCCTTCTCCACGATGATCTTCAATACTAGACCACGAATCTTCTGACTGGTTTCCGAACTGTACTCCGAAATCAGTGTGGGCTGATCTTATCAAAATAATAGGACACGAATAAAGAAGACAGAAAAATCTCATGGAGGATAGCTGAAAAATTCGTCCTCTACTAATTAGAGAGGAGACGGAAATTTTTAATGAAAATAATTAAGTGTATTTTCTGTCTCATTTATTCTCCTATTTATATTACGTTACATATTGGGCCCAGTCAGGGATCTATGAAAGGTTTTGGATATGGCATCCCCCAATTAGTTTTTTACTAAGTAATGGAACTCACAATTTAATATAAGCTTATATTGGAATATTATGAGCAGCCACTATAGAAGTAATATTGATCTGCCCATCCAAATCCAAAATTTCAAGTAATCCGAGTTTCCGTTTTGACTTTTATTTCCTGTGCTTAAGATATAAATGTCCATTAATTAATTAAAGTCTGCTATGGACTTAATTAATTGACATCTTATTAATTCCAAGAGTGGACTTAGCAACGCTTATTTATTATTCATGGAATAATTAAATTCCAACTGGCCAGTTTCCG
Organism: Salvia splendens; assembly: GCF_004379255.2. NCBI lineage: Eukaryota > Viridiplantae > Streptophyta > Magnoliopsida > Lamiales > Lamiaceae > Salvia > Salvia splendens. The sequence continues at coordinate 19,765,128 of NC_056052.1, forward strand.
AATAATAAAACCTTGCTCGAGCTCATCTTGAGGACATTATCAAATGAGACTCATCTCGCGCACGATTCAACATAATAACAATCATAGCACCGCTAGATATTAATCACCACTACCCAATATATCAGGATTATTGGGTTGCGAAAAACCCGCACCATTTGATAAGTCAAAGTAGTGCATAATTAATACCGTATGCTCAATGCTAACCTATATTGATTAAAAAATAAATATTTATCAAGACCTCATCTTTCAGTAGATAGCATAAAGACATGTCTTGCAGTTAGATACGTTCAGTGCTATACCACACCAATGTCATCTTATTTCAGTAAGACTTAGAAATATATGGACTGACATTGCAACCTTTCACGATAGGTATTCTAAGCCTATATGGGGTGTGAAATTATTCTTTTTCTTTGTTCAGAACTGACCGTGTTACCTTAAAGTGGACGTCGCCCACAACCGGTCTACTAAAACAAAGACTTAGACTTTGTTTGCTTCTTATACATTTAAATGTTTGTAAAACATCTTATAAACACACAAGCAAACACAATATAATAATATATTGATTCTATTCGTGCAAACTGCTTGAATAATATTGAATCGGGTTAAAACTTAAAAGTGGTTTGTAGAGTTTTTCGTATACAAGCAAGATTCTATTCGTGCTCGAAACATGCTTTTCAGTATACCAAACCTAACAAAAATTTATTATTTTTCATAGTGGATTGCATTTATACATATGAAACTGTCGTATAGGATTTCAAAATTGTATCTAAAACTAATATATAAATTTAAATTAATTGCAATGGCACCTAAAACTTATAAATTATTTAAAATTCAATCAAAACTCGTCTTTTATATATGTACTAGTATCACGCCCGTGCGATGCACGGATCATTTTAATTTCTTCATATTTATTTCATTATGCGAAATAAAATTTGTGAAATGATAAACAAAAGAATATTCGACATATTCTTACTTTGGATTATACTTTTTCAATCACAATAACCCCACATGGCCACAAGAGTGCGCTTAAATGCTAACTTTTCTTTAAAATGTCAATACGATCATTTTAAAATTTCAACACTTTTTGTGTTGACATTTAAATATCAGACTTGAAATTAAAAAGCATTTTAATTCTGTGAAAATATGAATTAACCGTTGAGTTATAACTGCAGGAGCAAGTTTACGTTGCAATAATTTAAGATTGCACTGGTGAGACACTTCCTAGTCGAGCTTCATTTCATTGCAATATAGTGACCCTATACACTAAAAACTCAAACCTTAAAACCTAAATCATAAACCCTTAACTTTAAAATATACTCGTCATGCCAAATATCATTAAAATCATCCCTCTGCCCCAGTTAAGAAAATTTTAATATCAGACCAACTATAATTAAATTATTTATATTTTAGTATATCTTCGATAACTCAATAATAACAAATTTATAAAATTGATATGTAATAAACAATCAATTAAAATATAATTAACTAACGATTCTGATAATATTAAAATAATAAAATTTTATAAAAAACATAAAGAAAAAAAATTCAAAATCTATCCTGCTTTCAAATCCAAAAAAATTAAATAGGTATTTCACCTTATATCAAGATGCAGATACAAATGGTTCCTATAAATTACAAAACTTCCCCAAAAAAATACTCCAAATATTTGTAGATATCCCAAAAAATCATTGATTTTATAGTTTGTACATGTTATAATAATGCACCACATAATACATAATGAAAAGGTGGTTACAAAGTAAAGATGGAAAGGATTACAAATTTTGGATTCATACAGCCATTTCATCTCGGCTTTGGAAATACCCGGTCTCTAGAAATTCTAGATGCTCACCAACACTTTGAAATCCAAAGATGGATCTAACCTTCTCAACTACACCGTTATCCTCCATCCATGGTGGAAATTTACGCCTTCTACCCTGACATCCCCCTGCCCGATCACCATACGTCAGATCTTCATTTCTTTCACCTCCATATCAGTTCATCACCATGCCTGCTAGCTTTCTCCTTCAAGCTCCTACTTGAATCGCATGTCGCAACTGTAGGCTCTCCAATCTCCCCCAACTCAAAACCAAACCAACACAAGCTAAATTTATAGAAGATGGGTAGCTTTTTGCATTCTTCTAGTAATAAAAACGACATACATGGCTCATTACATTCTTACATTTAAACTGAAAAAAAATTGTGTTGAAATATAGAATGGATACTTCCCCTTTTATAAACTTTCTCCACAAAGATGAACATTCAATTTATCATCATTTTAATGGATAAAAACTGTAAAGCATTTACTAGTATTTATTTAATTTATTACTAATAATATTGGACTCAAAGAGTCATAAGAAAAATGTTAAGCACTACATATTCCATCAATATTTTCCTTGGAAACGGATCAAAAACTGTAAAGCATTTATTACTATTAATTTAATTCATAACCAATAATAAACGTCATGAGAAGAATGTTCTTTTACTAAGGGTGAGAATCCAAAACTAAAATTTTCGTATATTTTTTTTTATCTCTTGAATTTATCTCACATGCTAATGTTGGTCGATTTACCATTCATTTCTAATTTTACACAATACTGAACTCATTTAGATTAAACAATTGGAATGTTTACTATAACAAAACTACTCCTATAATGATTTTAATATAATATTTAAATAATTATAATGAGAATCATCATCTAGTGATACTTATTATTATATTATTAAATAAGATTCTTCACGTTAAATTAGTTGTGCCACCTGAATAGCTAAATCCTAAACCCTTCTTTCTACCTTAAACAATAATAATTACTGTAGTAACATATGAAGTAACACATAATATGATAACTAATAAAGAATATCTAAAACGATTATATAAATTTAAATTAATTGTAATGGCACCCAAAACTTATAAATATTTCAAATTATACCCAAAACTCCCATTTTATATATGTATAGATAAATAGATTTTAAAACTAATCGAGTAGTGTTGCACGTTTGTTGAGACACTTAACACTTCAAAAAGTTATTGTAATAATGATAATATAGTACTATCATTATTCCTTTTTATCAGCCTATATCATCTTCTTCCTTAAAACACCAAAACCGTTTGTTACTGTTTTCCCAGCAATTTAAAAATTTTCAATTTTCAGCCCTTTTTATCCTTCAATTTCCAAGCATTTAACCTTCAATAGCATTAAATTGGTGAGGGCTGAGCTGAATTTTTTAAGGTTTCGAGAATTTTATAAATAAAAAAAACAAAAAAAAATACTTGGGTAGGGGTTTAAGCCCTTCCTCTCTTTCTACTACTGTGTCCGCCCATGCACACAACCACATACGCACACACGCACACACACAACCCATACTCACACAAACCACATATACACGGACATATAACACATAGTATAAATTTTAAAATTGAAATAATGTTTGTAAAAATTGAAATTTCATTATAATCTTAGAAATTGATATAATTATCCGATTCTGGGTAAGAATCGGTCGGTTCCAGGTAAAACCAGAACCAAATTTTTTGAGACCAATATCAGAATTGGAACTGGTTCTCCGAATCCCGGTTCCTCAATTATCGGCCAGTTATTGTACAATATTCAAATTTCAAAGTAATCTCACTTATAAGTAATAACAAAGACAAGATTAGATATTTTAAAAAAAAATTTATTTAAATATATTATAAATGAGACAATTTTATGAAATACTACTATTATTAGTAGGACATAGGATAGTGGTAGTATTTTTAAGAATCAAAATGCCTACTTTTGCCTCATTTATGAGAAAGAAGCAAAAAAATCCACTTCAAAACGCTAGCAAAGGTGCTAAAAACATAAACACCACGAACTAGAAGCCCACGACTGCAAATAATCCAGCCCCAAATAGCAAAAGATCTGAAGCGATAATAATCTCAAGAATCGGGCGAGAGCGCTTATTTCACTTTTTAATTAATTTGAAAAACCGAATAGCTGTTACACAGTCTTGACCAAAACGACGGAAAAACCCCCACTTCTGCCGCTGCAATTGCAAAAACGCACGAACCACAGCTCTATGACAAGCAACGCAATTTGAAGGGGTGAGGATTTTCGTTTCGATCGATGGCTCAGAAGCTGCAGCAGCAGCTCAAGGAGGTGGGATCGAAGTTGGAGACTCCTCCGGCTTCAAAAGATGCCCTCGTTAAGCTCTTGAAGGTGATAACTTCTTACATGCATTTCGAGTTTTACCGAAAGTCTGCTCTTGTTTTTTTGAATGACGGATTGATTTATGCTTGTTTGGGAGTTGTGTTTCTGGATGCATGCTTGAAATTTGTGTAATTCGCGTTTCGGAGATTACTGGAGTTGATTTAGGGTTCATTTCTGAACTGGTGTGACACTCCTAGTGGTTTCTGAATTTAGTCGAGGTTGTGATGTTGAACTCTGCTAACTCGAATTAGGATATTCACAATTATGCTCACTCTAATTTTTCTTCATTTGCACTACTCACTATTCACAGAATTTTCCTTAGTGCACTATTCATGCTATCATCTCTTTCTTCTCTAATTCTTTCTTACTCCTATTTCATATAATTTGCTAGCATAATTAAATTCAAATGCGGATATAGAAAATAACACGAATTTCATTTAAAACTAAAATTACACAGTTAAATTAAAAAAATCGAATAATTGAAATAAAAATTATAGTAATTGATGAAAATTCTAAGCATGTATCAAAGTGACTTAATACCCCCAAATTTCTTCAATTGAATCCTTTTGGAGTCTGGGCTTCACGATCATGTGTTAACTAACGATGCATATGGCGATCTCGGAATGTCGTGGGCCACAACATTTTTCAGTTGCAATATAATGCTCACATACATAACGATGGGGAACACCTTCTTGTGCCATGTACGCGCCCCGATTGCTTGTTCAGCATCCTTTTCCTTTTGAGCGGACTCTTGTTTTTGGGCAAAAGGGCTCTTTTCGGCTCATTTGGACACAAAATAGTCTTTAAAAACTTCAGCCATTTTGGGTAGATACCATCGGTGAGAGAATAGCCCATACCGCGGATACCTCACCATTCAACACTTTGTTGAAGACATGAGAGTAGTTGAGGATGTTGATGTTGTTGTTGGAGCCGGCTGCCCCAAAGAACGCATGCGCAATCCATAGTCAGTAGTATTGATGGAAATAGTTGTTGACGACTTGGCGGCTGCCTCTAGTACAATGGTTGGATAAGAGTGCCGGTGCCCAATAGTATATGCGCCTCTCCAAGCCGTTCGACAAATTTTCTACTCCCAGTGTTTGAATTTGCTGCTGCCAAGAATGCTAGAAAAGCACGCCGTGCTGTGCCTTCTACATATAGATTAGTTGATAACAGTCAAAAGGTGTCAGTGTCCTGAGCAACATAAGAATCTCGAATGGCGTGGGAGAAGGTCTCGAATTGTAAGAGTTGTCCACATATGGTTATGCTCCCTCCTTCCGCAAAAACTGTTATCATCTTTCCATTTCGGTTCATCAACAAAAATAATCCCATCCAAAAATGGAAAAGTTTCTTTCAAATACTTTACCACTTTTTATCTCTCTTTCATATTTTCCCCACTTTCTCTCCTACTCTCCCTTACTTTACCCACTTTTTCTCTTTCTGTTTTTCACTTTACTAATTTCTCATTAAAACCCTTGCCGTCCACCCATGAGACTATTTTTTGTGGATGGAGGAAGTATAATTGAGCATACCCAGTCATTGTTGGCTGGCTGTTTCTCCAATCAGAAGCCTTATTAATATTTCATGTGGACAGTCAACCAGATTTCATTTTTTAAAAACGATATTTATTGACTTTTGATGAACCATCTGTTTATTCCAATTCCCCAATTTCTATAATTTATATTTTTTCTAGATCAGGGGGTTGAATTTTTTTGATGGGAGTTGTGCTCTCTATGTGCTGCAAAAGTTTTTTCCTTCTCTAGGAACACATCCTGCTAATTGGTACTTTGGAATATCTTATTAAGTTAGCTATAGTACACTGCTAGTTTTCCGCATACTTATATATGCAATTTAATATTATAATTTGGATGCTTTCTCATGCAGCAAGGAGCAATATATCTGTGTGAATTGGATCAGTCACCTCCAAAATCAATGGTGGAGTCCATGCAGCCTCTCCTGAATGCCCTTGTCAAACCAGAACTTCTCAAACATCAAGATCGGGAGGTCAAGCTCTTTGTGGCTGCATGTATCTGTGAGATAACTCGAATCACTGCACCTGAGGCTCCTTATGATGATGATGTCTTAAAGGTACTTTTTATCTCGTAAGACTGTAAGAGTCCATTGGTGGTGGAGAAAACATGTCAGTTAGGTGCTTCAGTTTCAACCTTCAATATACAGGGAGAGTTCTGATTATTTCTGTTTACAGGACATTTTTCAGTTGATTGTGGGTACATTCAGTGGCTTAATTGATGTAAATAGCCCATCATTTGGAAGGAGGGTTCTTATTCTTGAAACACTTGCCAGATATAGATCATGCGTTGTGATGCTGGATCTTGAATGTGATGATCTCATAAATGAAATGTTTGATACTTTCTTTTCAGTTGCCAGGTGTGTTCCATCAGCTTTACTTACTTTTTAGTTGTCACCATCGTTTCTGAATCTCCCTTAATTTGTTGGTTAAGACTAAGGATTAAATTCAAGTTACACAGTTTTGTCATGCAAACTGGATTTCGACTTTTCTTTGAATTATTTCTTTCCGTTATATTCTATTTCGACCTGTAAATGCATCTATTCTCGGTTTCGTATTGGTATCAAAACCCAAGAGAGGATGGATGACTAAAGATGATTCTTAACTTTACATCACTTTTATTGTCTATTTACTAGTTTGTTGATAGAGGCTGTATCAAATGACATGTATTATCTTGATTGATTATGTATGGATATTTTGAACTTGCTGTTTAGTGACTTTGGTCCTGCTTGAAGTGGCCAGCTAGTGAAAATGACAGAACACGTGAACCTTATGATTTGATCATAGTGAAATTGCCAAGAGAACTTTACCCAGATATAGATTTGTAGTGATGATAATATTATAATTAAAAGTTTTATACATAAATAAATTAGCAATAGTAAAGAGTATATGGGGGAAAAGTTTTATATTTTAATCTTTATTACTCCCTCGGTTCGCCATTAGGAGTCCCATTTCTTGGCGGTACGAGTTTTAAGAAATATTAAGAAAATTGGGTGGAGAAAAGCTAGTGGAATATATGTCCTACTTGTATATATTAGTTTCACAAGAAATGTGAGTGGAATGAGTTCGTGGAATGTGAGACCCTATTACCATTTATAGTGTAAATGAACCGGGACTCCTATTCACGGACGGACTAAAATGGAAAAACGGGACTCCTATTCGCGGACGGGGGGAGTATTTCTTAGGAAGATTTGGAGAATAAAATGTCTTCAGCTACTATTAAAACTTTGCTTTTGTATGTAATAATATGTGTATTAATTTCTTGTATTTATAATTTATTAATATTATGTTTATATATATATTACTAGTATTTTAATAGTTTATTTTACAATATCCTTATAATTCATATGTATTGTATTAATATAAAAATGTACTCATATTTACTTCGAATCTATAAATTGATAATCTTGGTTTCGTCTGGATAAAGGCTAGCCTCTCCCGCATATAACAGGGACGTTATGTCGCACTGTCGTTAAATTTCAGCCCCAACTTCTTTAAATTCCTGGTTCCATCACTGGATGCCTCTATCATCCTATGTAATTACTGGTGCTTCTGTTAATCTGGTTGACATGCATACTTGTACTGATGTATTGACTTAGTAACCTTCATTTTTTCATCGCATGCAGAGATGAGCTTCCAGGGAATGTCTTGAGTTCAATGCAAACAATCATGGAGGTAATCTTAGAAGAGAGTGAGGATGTACCAGAAAATCTTTTGGTTACATTACTGACCGTTTTAGGCGATGATAGAAAGGTAAGCATATGTTTCCTCAGCTGACCTCTTTCCGTTTTTTATTTTTATTTTGTTAGTTTCAGCGCCTTTCTGTTATATAGATATTACACTTTGGGTTTTTGCTTTTAGGCGGTAACTGCTGCTGCAAAGAAGATTGCTTTGAATGTGATAGAGAATTGTGCTGTAAAACTGGAGAGTAGCATAAGGCAGTTTCTTGTGTCATCTATGTCAGGAGAAAGTAGATCCCTGATATGTGAGATTGATTACCATGCTGTACTTTATGACATCTATCGCTGTGCTCCTCAAATCTTATCTGGAGTTGTACCTTATCTAACTGGAGAATTACTGGTAATCGTCCTCAGTTTGTTTTATGCATTTTATTGTTTCCTGCATGAATAAGTTTTCTCCAGTTGATTCCAAGCACAAAGTTTCTTTATTTGTTTGTTTAGGTATGTGGACATGACCTAGTGTGTTAGTATTTAGTAGTCAATTGTCATAGACTCATAGTAATTTTTATTTTTATAGAGTTTCTGTTGACAGCCACTCTCTAGTGGAGCTGCTCTCTATCGTCATAGTTATGCTTCATTTATGCCAAGGTCTTTTATATCAGTTCATTCTTGAAATTCATAATTTAATTTAACATAGGATATGTTAGAAAATAGCCAGCTCATCAGTTTTTAAGTTTGATATCAACAGAGTGATCAGCTGGACATTCGCATGAAAGCAGTGAGTTTAGCTGGTGATCTGTTTGCTCTGCCGGGATCTACTATTTCTGAGTTATTCAAGCCTGTCTTTGTGGAGTTTCTCAAAAGATTGACCGATAGAGCAGTGGAGGTCAGAATGTCTGTACTTGAGCATGTTAAGACTTGCCTTTTGGAGAATCCTTTCAGGAGTGAAGCTCATCAAATAATCTGTAAGGAATTCAAGTACAAAATATCCCTCAAATTATTGTGGGTTCTATAGTCTGAATATCTATGGCTTTGTTTAATTTCCAGCTGCTCTTTGTGACCGTTTGTTGGACTATGATGAAAATGTACGCAAAAAAGTTGTTTCTGTGGTTTGTGATGTGGCATGTCATGCCCTCACATCAATTCCAGTTGAAACTATCAAGCTAGTCTCAGAACGCCTACGTGATAAATCTGTACGGACCTAGCTCCCTGTATATAACTATTCCATTGCTCATTCTTGACATCTACTCCCTTAATTCTTAAGATATGTTTCTCCACACATCCAGCTTCTGGTTAAAAGGTATACCATGGAGAGGTTAGCAGAGATACACAGAACATCTTGCATGAAGCAGTCTTGTGGTTCATCAAAGGATGATGAATATGGTTGGGTTGTCAGCAAGATATTGAGAGGCTTCTATGATAAAGATTTCAGGTAACTTGGGCGCTTTTGGTTTCATATGATTAGTTGTGGATGGAATATATACAAAAAACAATCCTGAATAAGGTATATATGTTCATAGTGGTGACAAAAAACAATCCACTATGTAACCACTACGAAGATGATTCTGATGTAAATTTGGATGGAAAGTATACAAAAATCAATCGACTATGATTTAGGCAGTTATTATGTTTATGTTCAAAACTAACGCCACTATGAAGATGATATTGATGTAAATTTGGTTATATATGTATATATTGGTGTCTTAAGGATCTCTATAGTAGCATTCCTAATTTGTGATAAGTAATATACTAATGTTGAAAGGCTTGTTCTCTCTGCAGATCTGATGCAATAGAACCTATCCTGGCCATGTCCTTGTTCCCAGCTGACTTTTCTGTCAGAGACAAGGTTAAAAGATGGGTTATGATCTTTTTGGGGTTTGACAAAGTTGAGGTAACAGCTCTTGAGAAGATATTAGAGCAGAAACAAAGGTTAGTACAAATGCTTGAATCTATGAATGATTTTAAATTTTTTTTACCATGTCAGTGTAGTGTTGCTTCAGCTGGATGATCTTTAGCTACAAATCTGTATTCTTTTTTACTGTAAATTCAGGTTACAACAAGAGATGCAGAAGTACCTTTCCCTTAGACAGCTAACTCAGGTTTTCCTTCAAGGAGTTCTGCGTTTCCTGAATTCTTGGCTAAAGCATGCGTAGTATCTAATGAAAATGCTGGGTCCATGTGCAGGAAGGTGATGGCACTGAGATCCGGAAGAAAGTAATGTATTGCTTCCGAGTTATGTCTCGATGTTTCACTGATCCTGCGAAGGCAGAGGAGAATTTTCACATTCTTGACCAATTAAGAGATTCGAACATTTGGAAAATCTTGAAGCAACTTCTTGATCCCAATACCAGCTCTGCTCAATGCAGTAGCTTGCGGGTGAGTCGATTTATCACACTCATGTTTCTACACTTCTATTTGCCTTATATTCTTCCTTCAGTAATGGAACACAAAATGTTTCTTAACATCATATATGAACTTTGAAAGACTTTGAACCTGATGCAGGGTGATTTGTTAGAAATCCTTGGTCAGAAGCATCGACTATATGGATTCCTTACTACTCTCTCTTTGAAAACCTCTTATCTACTTTTCAACAAAGATCATGTTAGAGAAATTCTTCTGGATGCCCGCATACAGAAAACTTCTGAAAGTTCTGAGATACTTGCGTCCTGCATGACTGTTCTTGTGGTATGGCACTTACTTGGTTCTGTACAAACATTTTGGTGGTTCGTTATATTTTCCTGTTAGGTGTTTAACTATTTTATAGAGTAACCATGGATATTAAATTTATATTTAAGCAGAAGTTGAATCATTGTTGTTGAGCACTGTGAATCATTATAATATTGTATATTGCCTTTTGAAGTATGCTGAAATGGCTGTTATATTGAGCTTGAGCCTGACACTCATGCCAATCACTTTATTGAATCTTCTTGGAAAAACTCACTTTGATTTTCTTAAATGCCCCTTCAGTACAAATGGTATTGCATAAATATATGTTCTTATAATGGGACACATTTTCAGATTCTTGCTCGATTTTATCCTTCACTGCTTGGCGGATTAGAAGAAGATCTGGTACATCTTCTCGAGGATGACAATGAAATACTGAAGGAAGGGACTCTGCATATTCTTGCAAAGGCTGGGAGTACTATCCGAGAACAACTTGGTGTATCGTCAAGGTTAGAGAAATCTCGTGAACCTATGTATTTTCATTTCCTGAATCCTGATCAATTTTTGTACAAACTGTAAAGCTAATTTATTTTGGTACCTTTTCATTTAAATATGATTATTCTGCTTATAGGTCATTAGACCTTATTCTTGAGCGCATATGCATTGAGGGTAGCCGAAGACAGGCTAAATATGCTGTTTATGCCCTGGCATCTATCACAAAAGATGATGGGCTTATGGCACTATCTGTTCTCTATAAGGTTCTGTTCCTTCTTTTTCTTTTACTCTGTCTATAATCTTCTCTTATTCATACATGCTCCTTGGTCCTGCAGTTTTGTCAGTTTTGTTTATCTTTTGTTTCTATCAAATGTGATGATTCAAGTTTTGAATATTTCGTTTTAATAGAGGCTAGTTAATATGCTCGAAGAGAAGTCCCACCTGCCGGCTGTATTACAATCTCTTGGATGCATAGCACAAGCTGCTTTGCCAGTCTATGAAACTAGAGAGATTGAGGTTAAAAAGTTCATCAAGGAAAACATACTGGAGGTCGGACAAGTATGCATCTAGATGGCCAAAGATATGATCCATATTATCTTTTTTTCTTGTTGTATATATTTTTGATGAAACATGCTTCACTTGCAGAAAACAGGAGATGGATCTACTTACTGGGCTGATAGAAGTGGACCCTGCTCTTTAAAGGTCTTCTCATTGGCTCGCTTCGTACCTCCACATGTGTAACAGTCCACTTGGAAAGCCTTTTCAAATTAAATACATTTATGAAATGTCTCTGCAGATTTTTGGGCTTAAAGCTTTGGTCAAGAGCTGTTTATCTGTAAAAGATCCTAATTCCAATCCCCGAATAGATGATGTAATTGGAATTCTTATGAACATACTCATGTTTGGTGAAATTTCGAGGGAGATCGAGTCAAGGTAACTTTGAATTCTGAAAATAACTTTAATGAGTTTAATGCTCCAAACTTCTCCACTGGGACAGGTATTACTTTAGATTTTCTAAGTTGATATAGTGCCCCTTTTTGTGTTGCAGTTTAGTCGATAGGGCACATTTGAAACTTGCTGCATCAAAAGCTGTTCTCCGGCTATTGAAGAAGTGGGAGCACAAAATTCCTGTTAATGTTGTTTACCTTGCATTGAGAAGCTCAGAGGTAGAATCTGACTTGTATTATTGTAAATACAAAGTGGTGCAGTTCTCACTCTCTCAACCATGGATGTAGGATGACTTTCCTGAGGTAAAAAAGTTGCTTCTTCACAAGGTTCACCAATATGTGAGAGACCACATTTTAGATCCAAGGTTTGCTTGCGCCTTCCTGCTGGATATTTCATCTTCACATTCAGATTTTGAAGAGGTGTGTATATATATGTGTGTGTGTGTGTGTTTAGTTATCACTTAATGTGTTTGCTTCAACATTGCTTGTATATTACCTAGCAGAGGAACGTTACAGATGTTTAAGAAATGTATGACCTACCTTATTTCTTTTGCAGAATAAACGCTATTTAAATGAAATCATCCAGATGTGCAGGCAACGGAGGGCATGCCAAATTTCTTTGCAAACTGATTCTAACTCCCCGTCAATCTATCCAGAATATATTCTCCCATATGTGGTCCATTCGCTCGCTCATCATCCTTCATTTCCTAATGTTGATGAATGCAAAGATGTCAAAGCATTTGAACCTATGTACAGGTAATTGAATGATCTACTCAACAATATTTTTTTTATCGGTTAGAGATTGAACAAATATCACACAGCTCGTAATAATTCATTTGAAGTCCTCTTATATTGTCTTTACTGTCATAATAGACACTGAGCGGAACCCTTGCTGAACCAACCCCCATGTTGAATGTGTATCTTAGTTGAATTAAATTTGATAAGCTTTAGCTCTGATGGATAACCTGATGATGTTTCTTCATCACCGTTGTCTGATTTTACATGTGTTTTTTTTCTTTATTACTATTATAATTGGAAATGTGAAGCTGTTTACACAACATAGAAAACTATGAGAGTTTCAAATTTCCATTTTTTCACAGAATTAGAATATTAGTCTCTACTGCTTGTTATTCGTTTCCTGTACCTTGCTGCACATGTTAGGGGGTTAAATAGAAATAGTTCTAAAATTGCTGAGATAACACAACTGTGATGTGTTATCATGATGCTAGCGGGGCTCATTTGTTTAGAAAAGTTGGCTGATTCTTTGTATGCTGTTTTAGTTGCTAACCACTAGATAGGAAATGCATTCTGACAAACTAATGACAATTGTGATTTGGGATTTTGATTCCCATTCATATCAATTTTGAGTTTAACAAGCATATCCCCCCTACCATAAATGGAGAGCTCTCCAACTCAAACAGTAAAGGGTGAAACTAACAAATTGCATGCAAGTGGCTTCATTTCATGGTTCATACAATCTATTTGAAAGGATTGGCACCCATAAGTTCTAGTTGACTGAAATAATTTATGTCGGCTCTAATATATAACTTGACCATGGGAAGTGATTAATCCTCTCTCAGTGAGAAGGATCAATGGAATATGCCAAAAAAATATTAGGAAAGATGTTGAAATTTCTGTTCTCTTTCTTGTGGTTTGCTTGAGAGTGTTTCCATCAAAAACACCTTGGTTTGCACCTAATTGCGGATCTGGAAAATTGGCACATTGCCTTTTTATGCTAAGGCCCAAAACTTAAGCAAAGATGAGCCGAAGCAGCAACATGTGCAAATTTGTAATGATGTCCACTTTAGCTTTTAAGTTGCTAGATGATAGTGCCAGCTCAGTTTTCACCATGATTAATTTTGTTCGTTTGTATGGTCATTGGATGTTAATTACTGATGCTGGGTTTGCTGCTGAAAAAAATGCGATTGAAGTTAGTTAAGTTGTGCCCTAACATCATTTGATTAATACAATACAGTTGGAGACATTTTTAGAACCTTTTATCTGATAATGACGTATCCGTCCATGTCTAACTGATACTTGATTAGATTAATACAATGTGGTTAGTGTATAACTTTTGCGGAAAGAACCATCACCACTGCACTTATATGTTTTAGCATGGTGTGTGGTTAACTTCTTTCTTCATACCTAATTTTGTATAACTTTGTTTACTTCAGGGAGTTGTACTTCTTCCTGCGTATGCTAGTACATGGAGATGCAGATGGAAAATTAGATGTCAGTCTGAGCAAGAATAAGGAAAGCATTGGATTACTGCATTCAATATTTCAATGTATCAAGTGCTCAGAAGATGCCTTAGATATATCTAAATCAAAGGTTTGGTATTAGATATCATTAAATGTAATTTTTTTTCCCGAGTACACAGGATATTCAACTGTTCGAATATTAATGAGGTCTATGATGTTTTAATGACAATATGTTTATTTCAACTCACATGTTGCAGAACTCCTATGCTCTATGTGACCTTGGTGTGTCAATTATTAAACGAGTAACTGAAAACCAAGGTGAACTTCAAGAAAGTACACCTGTGGTCCTGCCTCCTGTGCTGTACAGTACACTTGAGAAGAAAGATGAAAATGGCTTGCTGGTATGCCTAATCAGCTCCTTCATGTAGTATATTTTAGCTGTATTGTTTGATTATATCTTGCAAGTGTGGATTTTTGGTCCTCTTGAATTGGATTATGTGCTATCTGTTCTAAAAGCAAGTCATCTTCAAGTAAAGATATGACACGATTTCTGTCAAAAGTGGTTTGTGTTCTGTGCTATAATTTTAAAATTGAAGTCTGATTACTTCAATGACGTCTATGATAGAAGACTGTACCAAGCTTTGTAGTTGAGTACAATTTTATGTGCTCTAACGATATAGGCAATGAATTTTTCAGTTTCTACACATTCTATTCTCTGCACCTCATGTTCGAGACATGCTGAGCACTGCCGGATCTCTTGTAGATTAGTTCTGATTCTTTAATATAAATTCTCAGTAAAATATGTCGACTTGAACTCCTCCATCCTAGGTTAGGCCTAAATGATGAGAATGTCAATCCATTTTTCTATCATCAGACTCCAGCCAATAAGGGGCTGTGAGTAAGCGGTTTGACTATTTCGACAGTTCCCATATCAGATCTGCCACGTGTCAGACTGTATTGATCTAATCACTAGTATGAAACATGTACGGTACTGGCTAATGAAAGAACAGTGCCGTGTTTGCAACTTGGATATGTCATCAGACGGTCTTGAACTGTCATGCAGTTTGAGATATGTTTTTGTGAACTATTATTGATTTTCCCCCATTGCTTGGGTTGTTTCTCTTGCAGAGATTGAACCCATTTCCATTAATTGTTCAGCAGAAAATAGGTTGGGATCTTATGTGCAAATACTTGTTTTGAAATTTAATATTTTAGCCGTGTCGAAATACTAGGTTATAATCTGCGATGTCTGTGTTCGGTTACACACTTCATTTGATGCTAGGTTGGTGCTGCAATGACATGGGTGGCTGATGAGGGTATGTTAGCCTACTTCGATTCACTGCAACTGGATGTTAAAGAAATTGTAAGATTGTCAACTATACAACCTAGTGTCGTGCGTTTATTTCAAATCCTAACTTGCCAGTTAATTTATGTTTCTTTGTATTCAGGAAAAACCAGTTGATTCGGAGGATGATACTGTGAAGGACAGTGATACAGAGGGCAATGAGATGCCTTTGGGGAAGTTGTTACAACGTCTAAAAGCCAAGGCAGCAAAGACGAGAAAAGAGGTGAAGCATGAGCATGCACAAGCTGAAGTGGAAAAAGAAAATGATTTTAGTATCTTGCAAATGGTGAAGGAAATGAATTCTGGTAATCAAGGTGCAAAAAGAAAGTTCGAGTCAAGTAATGGTCATGGACATGATCGCAAAGCTAGGAGATGTGACCATCTGCCTCAGAAAAGTAAAATTCGTTCGAGTGAACCAACAGATGTTTCTGTACCAAAACATAGGAGATCACCTGTTCAAGCTCAAAAGTCTCTTGGAGCTGTTACTTCTAAAAGTTCTAAGAGACCTAATGTAAATAATGTGAATAATAACATTGACTTTGAAAAATTAAATGAGAACTCTCAAACTAGTTCAGAAGATCAACGTGTGCATGAAAAAACTGAACCTGTAGATTCGGAATTGCTTTCTTTACGTGTTAAGAAACTGATCTCCTCCTCAAAGAAAAAAGGTAAACGTGCTAGCGCAGATCCTCGTATGGCGCTAAAGAACACTCAAGAAGCTAAGGTATCTTTTCAAACTGTAACATGAAACCTTAGTGATCTTTGAAATTAATTGGAGCAGTCATGAGCCTTCTTATTATCTGCAGAAGTCTAAGAAAGTATCAAATACTGATAGCCTGCTCTCTATCAGTTCTTCCACGTTGGGATCTCAAAAGCAGCAAAACCATAGCAATGCTACTGGATTAGAAAAGGTTAGTTTTAACTATGGTGTTCTTTGTGAAATATGAATGTGACCGCTAACTTGCTAATTGGAAAACTCGTATCTTTTTCTTCCCTATGTGTGTGGTCTGAGTTTGTACATGTATGAAGCCATAATAATTCATTAGCATGCTGTAGTACTTAGGTCTATGCTCTATGTTCAGTGCACTGTACAGTCATGCTGCTTTTGCCATACCCTTCCGGTAATTGGGTTTCCATTGCCTTGCATTCACCATTCAAAGCCTTGTAATTGGGTCTATGATATTTCTTCTGAATTTTATGCAAGTCATCGATTTCAATTTTACATTAATGTATTGAGGGTGCTTAAAAATTCTGCTCTGCTAAATCTTAATCCTGCTTTCACTTTCTTTTGTGGTTAGTGCACAACAAAGGAGAAGAAAAATACCATAGGCGACTTAATTGGTTGCAGAATAAAAGTTTGGTGGCCGGTGGATAAGCTGTAAGCTCTTCTGGACTTTCTTTGCCTTGGTCTTTTGGTATAATTATTACCCCACCCCCCCGGTCCATGAAAAATAGTATGTAAACTTTTTTCGCCACTTCTCTCTCTCCACTACTTCACCCACTTTTCTCTTTCTTTCTCCTACTTTACCAATCTGCAATATAATACATGCTGTTCACAAATGAGACTATTTTTCGTGGGAAAGAGGGAGTATTATAATTAGGATAAAAATACTGGAATATAAAATGTTATGCCAATGGAAGGCATCAAATTATACTTCCACTCTGCTGGCTTGAAATGTTGATCCAAGTGACATTGCCATAAAGAGTTACTAGTGCCTTAGCTTCATGACTCTCCCTCAGTTCTATGCCCCATTCCCCCTCACAGAAAGTAAGTTTTGACATGTGAAATTAATTACATTAAATAAGCTTGAATTCGGGAACTGAAATCCCTCAACTCAACTGGCCTATTTAAGTATACTCCATTCCAACCCTATTTAAGTATACTCCATTCCAACTGGTTTAGTCTTTTGGAAATTTTCTTTTGAACTTCTACACTAATATGAGTGATGACTTCCTGACTCAGTAACATATTATTCACTAGAAGGATTTTCATAAGTGAAAACTTAGCACATGTCGTGGTAAATCTCTCAATATTCGTACCAGTTACACATTGCTTGTGTCCTTCCACAGGTACTATGAAGGTGTCGTGAAGTCATTTGATACTGAGAAGAACAAGCATGTGGTATGATGCATTTTGGAGTGTCTTATTTCTTTTGCATTCTTTCTGCAAGACTCTTGATTAGTAATTTGAACTTCGAAGGTATTGTATGACGACGGTGATGTGGAAGTTCTTCGATTAGATAGGGAGCGCTGGGACCTTGTTAAAAGTGGTCTAAAGGCCAAGGTTAACCAACCTTTTATCCTATTGTATGAGCATGTAATGTTCGATCCTGTTAATAAAAAAAATGTGTCTAATGATTCAATTAAATATTTTTGCAGCGTTCTGGTTCATCAAAGGACTTTTCTCCTAAAGGAAGGTAAGTTATCACATCATTTTACCAGCGTGTAATAATTAATTTTATTTTGTAGTTGCATGTTTAGTCAACATTTTCACTGTGTCTATTTTTGTTTGGGGAGCTATATATTGGTCTGTTGAAATCTACATCTGTGAATGGAAGTTTCTGCTGAAATTGAAATGGCAGAGGTCTTTTGTGTGGGTCGTCTTGGAGTTGACATTTTGTTTTTGACCAAAAATATGCCTGGTAGGATAAGATGTGAAAGGCCTGGCAACATAAACAAAGCTTAGAGAAATGTTCGGTCATGGCAAGGCTTTTTTGACCAAAAATATGCCTGGTAGTAGTATAGTATATACTCCCTCCTTACCACAAGAATATGCACTCCTTCCTTTTTAGTCTATGCACTTTCTAGTTTGGAATTTTTTTTCTATAATGAGGTGGGACCCATTCTCCACTAACAATACTTTAGTTACTTTTTCTCTCTACCTCTCTCTTACTTTACTAATTTTACATTAAAACCCTTGCCGAGTCCAAAGTGCATATTCCTTGGGGATGGAGGGAGTAATAAATATGTATGTATACAAAAGAACTATTCATAATTTTTGCATTTTGCAGAGCCTAGAAATTAGTATACCAGAGGTCTTTTGTGTGCGTTGTCTTGGAGTTGACATTTTGTTTTTGACCAAAAATATGCCTGGTAGGGTAAGATGTGAATGGCCTGGCAACATAAACAAAGCTTAGAGAAATGTTTGGTCATGGCAACGCTTTTTTGACCAAAAATATGCCTGGTAGTAGTATAGTATCAGTATATACTCCCTCCGTCCGTGAATAGGAGTCCCGTTTTTCCATTTTAGTCCGTCCGCGAATTGGAGTGCCGGTTCATTTTTACTAAATGGTAATAGGATTCCACTAACTCATTCCACTTACATTTCATTTAAAATTGATATATACAAGTGGGACCCATATTCCATAGTTTCCACCCACTTTTTTCTACATTTCTTAAAACCCGTGCCACCAAGAAATGGGATTTCTAATGGCAGACGGAGGGAGTAATAAATATGTATGTATACAAAAGAATTATTCATAACTTTGTCATTTTGCAGAGCCTAGAAATTAGTATACTTGTTTTGTTATATAGTTAAGAGCTTGGATATATGTGCCACTTCTGGTTTTTCAGAATGACAAGTCGAAAAAATGATCACCATGTGCGAAATGCGTTAAGTAACATTAGAAGTTCGAACAATAAGTGCTTTTCTTTGTTCGTTTAATATTGATAGCTCAATACTGTAGCTTCAGTTACTTGCACTTATTAAAATCCTTGTTGTTAACTGGCATGTGGTTGGTTAACTTCTTCCAACATTTTATTGTAGGTCATCTGGTCTGAGAAAAAAATCAGGAGGTGGCCCAAATCATAACAAAAAATTGGGACGAAAGTGAGTGATTGCTATTTAATGTACTGGGATTTGCTTCTTGCTTTTAGTAAGTAGTTCATCTCATTAATCTACTGGCAGATCCCCATCTCAAGTTAGAAGTAAAAGAACTCAACGGACGACTCCAAAAGGAAGGTCAAAACTCGTGTTGGAGAGTGAGTCATTGGAGGAAAGTTATAAAATACCAGGTGTTGTTTCTCATGAAATTTCCATGAAGTCACCAATTGATAATTCTGGCTCAGGTAAACGATCAATACTATTTTTTGTTAGTGAGAACCAAGAATCTAGTGTGACGATATGTGCCTGTTCCTTTTATGGTTGTTTCCCTTTATCAATTTAAACAAACCCATTTTGGATTTCTAATATTGCAGTAAGTTGTGTTAATGTATTTTTGTCGCTGCAGATAACGAACCAACTGAAACAAGTGTCAAGTCCTTACATACAAGGGTTTCATCTGAAGGAGATGACGACAATAAGCCTCAAGAAGATGTTGAGCTCTTACTGAGTGATGATGAAGAGGCCAAAGAGATAGAAAAAGATTCTGAAGATACTGAGACTGAGAATGTTGGCAGGAATTCTCAAGATTCTCATGGATGGGATGATGAAGCTGTTTCTTCTTCAGATAAGCAGCAGCCAAGTGAGGAGGCCACTGAAGAATCTGGAGAGGAGGCTGATGAAGCAGATTGCACAGGTAGACATGCAAAATCTTCAAAGAAGCTCAACAAGAAGTCCGCTTCTCATTCTGTAGATAAGGATGTCTCTGATGACGAGCCTCTGGTACTCAACTCAGCCAGTTAGAAGTACTATAAGCTAATCTCCGTCTAACATCAAGCTAAGCACTAATCCTTTTTTACTTGTTCCGGAATGCAGGTTTTGTGGAAACAGCGCTGTAAAAGACAATGAGGTCCAGACATTACATATCCGGCTCTCGCACTGTAGTGACTTAGATGCAGCATGTGGGGTTACTTCACAACTTAAATAGCTTTTCCATTGACGAAAACATACACCATTGAACTGCTGACTCGAATAAAGCTTATATGCACCATTGTCCTTGTGTAGATTGTAGCACACCATAGATGTTACATTTAAAGATGTATTCATTAGTTGTCTAGAAATGGATATGCAGTTTGTTGTAGCGTTGAACTCTTCTGCATGTGCAAGAGAAACATATCATGTACAGCTGTAGATCTTACGTGTTTGGTACTTTTTCAACATTGTAGCTCTCTGTTGCTGATGTACATTTCTAAACTGTAGAAGATGAAATGTTTAGTTTGTTATTTTTTGTTTGTATTTTGTTTTTATATTTTTTCCTACTTGGTATTTTTTTTATTGTTTCTTGTCCTCTTTTTTTGTGTGACATTGCATACAACCCGCTTAACTTTTGAAATCTTTTATTCTAGTCCCTCAATTGATGTGAGATGCAGAATGGTCTCTCAACTTTTGATAATTCTATAATGGTCTGCCAATGTCTACTGAATTTGGTAATTCTTGGTACTGTGTGTGGGCTACATTATAGTGATCGGAAACAAGATGTTATCTAATGCTAGAGATTAGTTATCTACTCAATTTGAAATGAATGATATAGGAGAGACTAGACATATAATCAGAAATAATGTTGTATCTATCTTAAGAATCTTATATCATGCTTAGGCGCTTTGGCATGCAATATTTTAAGAAAGAGTTCATATCTATTTGGCATGGAATTACCTAGTCTTAGGATATAGTATGTCCTAAGATGCATAGTGTGATATATGAGATGAAACGAGTTTCATATCCTTCGTCGTTTGAAAATCTTATGTATGCTATGATGATACTAAAGATGAGCTATGTCCTTTAAGTTGTACCGGTTCAGATTTTCAAATTGATATATATTCAAGGAAATCAACCTCTGAATATGTGTTCATCTTGAGAGGTGTAGCAGTGTCATGGAGGAGTATGAAGCAAAAGTACATCGCACACTCCATTATGCGGCTGCTTCATAAGTTGAAGGAAACTGTATGGCTTGGAAGCTACCTAATGGACTTTAACATGATTCCGAGGATGCCAAAGAGTATTAAAATTTATTGTGATAACTCTGGTGTAATGACTAACTCAAGGAAACCACGAGCCCACAATGCTAGCAAACACATTGAGAAGAAGTACCATAAAAATATAATGTGCGGACGAGACATTCAGGTGACCAAGATAGCATCAAATAATAACATGACAAATCCTTTCACAAAGAGCCTATCCGGCAAGACGTTTTACAGTCATGTGGAATATTGGGGAGTTAGATGCATCAAGAACCTAAACTGGCCTTCTATATAAGTGGGACAGTTTGGCAAAAGTGAATACTCGAAAGCATATTTTTTAGTATAAGTGGGAGATTGTTAGGTAGTAGAGGATCTAGGATTCGGAAACGGAGGAGGCGGAATATATAATATTTTCTTGATTTAGTGTGAACGTGACTATTTTTTCGGTGTTCGGGGCGACACCGGAGCAAACGGAGAGGGCGGACATGGTAATTTTACGTCCCGCCCCCTAGATCCGCCGGTGTTCTTAGGGTTATCTATAAAGCATTCCTTGCATTTTGACATGTTTGTATATGTAAACCTTATTTCCATGTATGAAACCAAATATATTTTGTCAAATTGTGTTAAATGCTTCATTTCTGTTGTGTTTTACAAGCATGTATGTGGTTTAAGCAAATGCATATAGGTCTTCTGAATTGTAGACTAAATGATGGTCAGATGATAAATAATGGTATTTCAGTTGGTGTCTTGCAGAAGTAAAACTAAATTTCACAACATATATAGACTTCAATCTATTTTGAAAGGTTGCAGTGTCAGTCTGTGAGTTTCCTAACCCTGTGAGACTAACGACAATTAAGTCATTCTTGCTAATTACTAAAAGTCGAGATCTCAGATTATTTATTAATGAATCTATGTATATAACATTGAGTATACAATAATAATTATGTAGTGCTTTGACTTATCAATTGGTGCATGTCTATGGTGATGAATTTGAAGAAGAAGGAATTTCCACCTGTAGGCATCTATGAGTTGAAGAGTTCTACACATGAGTCCATGAGAGAGCAACACCTCATTGGTAATCCATGGCAGAATCACTCAACCTAAAATCATGGTTACCACAACGTAAAAGAGGAAGATGTTAGATCCTTTAAGGAGAAGTTGATGGATTACTAAGAGAATTTTTGTAATTATTAAGTATAAAAAGTTTCTTGCCAGTTGAGCTTACCAAGGAGTTACAATATCTAAACTAGTGGATCATTGTGTTACAATATTGTAGCCGTAGAAGGATTTATTCCAAACCATGATATACTTCAATGTGTTCCTTCAACTTTTCAATTTAAGTATTGTTGAACGGTAATCATAATTAACATACTACAACCAACCAGCATTAAAGACTTATTAATTAGAGATAATTTATAATTATTAAAACCATATTTTGTTACATAAGTTAGATGAAGTAGCCGAAAATTCGGAGAGAGAATGTCATTTCAAATGAGACCGGAGAAGTTGGTATTCCACAAACCACAACTTCATCTCAATCACCCAACAAAATCTAACTAACACTCTCATTATCCAACATCATATTATCAACCATCTAATTCCATAATTTTTCTTTTGTTAGTTTAGCTCTTAGGAGGAGAAAGCAACTTCACTTTTCCATTTCAATCAAGAAAATCCCCCCCCCCCCCCTACTTATCTATACAATTTATTTCAATCAAGAAAAAGACTCGAGCTTCTATTTGTCCCTCTTCTTTGATCTAGCTTGGGGCTTTCAATTCTTTTGGATTATTATAGTAAGTTGCTTTTTAATTTAATGCAATCCAATTTGATTCTTCAATCTTTTAAATTTGTTATGAATTTTCTTCTCACTGTCATTTCAGAATTTGGGAGAATTGTCCATCGTTAAATATTCCATATTTCATATTTCTTCATTCCGCTATTAAATGTATCACCTCACTTTTACTATTTTTTGGTATATGAATCTCATATTCCATTAATTCATTCCACGCACATTTTATTAGTATGAAACTCGTACAGGTAATTACACTATTCATATCAGTACAAAATGTTTAAAATTTGTATACATAATACTCCGTGTTTCATCTTTTTACATTTTTGCCAATTGTATTTAGAAAATGTCAACCTTTTGCCCACATGACATACAAAATGTTTTAACATTGTTTCATGTGTATATAAAAAAATTGATTATTATTTTATGTTAGGTACAAAATGTTTCATCATTATTTCTTCGTACTATATAAAAAGTTAACAACGTTTAGACATGCATGACGAAATGTCTTAAATTGAATCGCGAAAGAAACCTTTTATATTATTTATGCAAACTTTTTGTACCAATATAAAACAATGATTGAATTTTTTGTATGAATTATGTAATTATCCTATAAAAGTAGGATTCACATTCCACTAACTTTTTTTATATACTACTTTTCTTTATAAAGTCAAATAATTTTTTAAAACTGATCCGATAATAAAACGAGACATTTATTACGGGACTGGGGGAGTAAATGCATGAAATATTTAGTGTGTTGCAGTTGTTAGGAGAAGACAGAATAAAAATGTTCGGATTCACGGTAAAAACAATGCAAAATGGGTTTGGATCACCTCAGTCTCCGAGCACAGTTGCACGAGTGGAATCGTCATCTCCGAAAACCGACGTCGGAGAAATCGACAAACGCGCACCCTTTGAATCGGTAAAAGCTGCCGTTAATTTATTCGGCAAAGTTATCTCGCCCAAAGCAAGGCCCATCACCAAGAAGACTAAAGCAGAAGAGGTGCCACAACTTTACCACTAACCTCAATATATTTTTACTTCATAAGTTTTGCTACTATATTATATAGCCGTTATTTTTAAAAAATATTGTCATATATCTTTGAACTCTACTTAATATTGCTATAAGGATTTTTGAACTTTTTGGGATAAAAATGCCCTTAAACCCTCATATATATATTTTTGTCAAATTTGTTTGCTTTTTTATCCCATCATTCTTCTCTTCTTTATTTTTCAGATTAAATAAGATGAAAAAAACAATTATAGTAATTCCAATAATGACATGTTTTCTTTCTAGGCTGTTTTAAATTAGATGATACATTTCTAGTCTTGGAAATAATAAA
This sequence comes from Salvia splendens, assembly GCF_004379255.2. Taxonomy (NCBI): domain Eukaryota; kingdom Viridiplantae; phylum Streptophyta; class Magnoliopsida; order Lamiales; family Lamiaceae; genus Salvia; species Salvia splendens. The sequence continues at coordinate 19,789,639 of NC_056052.1, forward strand.
GCAATTGATCTATCTAATCAATACACTTAACCACTTTTCTCTATAATAATTAAAATGTGCATATTTTTCTCTCTCTGATTAATATTTACACTCTAATAACTCCTAAAATCATGTGTCGGCCGATAAACGTGTCATCTTAATTAGAATGGATGGAATGTTATGTTATTAATTGGGATGAAAATATAACATATTATATCTATTAGTCTAAATAAAGAAGAGGGAGTTGAGAGGAGAGATGGGAATAAAAATAAAAAATATGATAAAAATAACTCTTAAGGGTTAAAGGGAATTTTAGTCTAAATAGTTTAGAAAATATAAAATTCTTTTCAGCAATATTACATTAAAATTCAGAGATGAGTAACCATATTTTAAAAGAAAAAGATTTGCAAATGTTATTATAGCAAAAAAAATTCTCTTATAGTACTATTATACTCACTCAATTGGTATTTTTAATTATTTATAGCAAAAACTGCTTGAAAGAGAGACCCAACATCACATGGTAATTAAAGAGCTGGAATTCTACAGAGAGCAGCTGAGAAGTGCAGAAAATGATAAGGCACAAGCTAAACAAGATCTGCACAAGGCCAACCTTGCTCTCCACGACCTAACCGGGAAGCTCGAAAATCTCAGCGAATCGAAGCAAGCAGCCATCAAAGCCACGGAGGCTATGAAACGAAGAGCCGCCGAGCTGGAGGTGCAGCAAACCGAAGCTCCCAAGTGGAAGCTTGAGCTTGACCTCGAGAGGGAACGCTACAAGGACTCCTCGGGCGAGCTCATCGTCGCCAAGCAAGAGCTTGCCAACTTAAGACAAGACTTCAATGCAGCCCTTGGGGCCAAACTGACCGCCAAGGAAGTGGCAGAAATGGCAATCAAGGCCCTTAGAGAGGTCTACCTGCCCGAAGAGAATCTTGGGCGTAAGATCGAGGAGGCCACCGAGGCCATCAAGCTTCTGCGGGAGCAGCTCAATGATGTGCGCGCATCCGATCTCAACTCATTGCAGACTGCACTCATTGAGCTCGACTGCGCTAGCAAGGAGCTGCTGCAGCTCCTTGCTGAAAGAATAAATTACCTTCTTGATTCTCCAAAAAATCGTGGATGGCTTGCTACTTCTCCACGTGATGATCTTCAATACTAGACCACGGATCTTTTGGCTGGTTCTTGAACTATATTCCGATATCAGAGTGAGCTGATCTTATCAAAATATATAGGACTATAATAAAGAAGAGACAGAAATCCTACATAGAGTGAGAAAGGTAATTGCGTCGCCTACTGCATAAAGAGGGGGTGAAAATTTTAAGTTTGTTCATGTTAGAGTTTTGTATACTTTAAATCACCTTTCTTTCTGAGTGATTGGATATTGTAAAAGCTCTTGTTTTATTTTTCAAAAAATATAACTAACTATTTTGTCATAATGGTTTTATGTTTTTACATTTAATGATTTTTTTTTGCATGTTTAAATGTATAAGAAATAAAACAAGTCCAAGTCTTTGTTTTAGTAGAACGGCTGTGGGCGTCGTCCACTTTAAGGTAACACAACCGGTTCTGAACAAAGAAAAAATAGTACTCCCTCCGTCCCAATAAATATGAAACGCTTGCTTTTCGGCACGAGATTTTATGTAGTGTTGTTTTGTGAGTTAAAGAAGAAAGAGTAAGGTAATAGAGCTAGAAAAGTAGATATAATGTTATTTCTATTTTAGGAAATGTTTCATTTTTAATGGGACAACTAAAAAAGGAAAACGTTTCATTTTTATTGGGATAGAGGGAGTATTTCAGTACCCAGATAGGCCTTGACTACCTATCGTGAAAAGTTGCAATGTCAATCCGCATATTTCTAAGCCTTAATGAAATAAGATGACATTTGTGTGATATAGCAATGAACGAATCTAACAGCAAGACAAGTCTTTATGTTATTTACTGATAGACGAGATCTTGATAAACTACCATTTCTTAATCAATGTACTTAGCCTTGAGCATACGCTATTGATTGTGCATTACTTTGACTTATCAAATGATGCGAATTTTTCGTAACCCAATAATCAAGATATATTGGGTAGTGGTAATTAATATTTCCTCTGTCCCATTAAAAATGAAACTTTTTTTTGTTGTCCCATTGAAAATAAAACGTTTCCTAAAATAGAAACAACTCTATCTCTGCTTTTTTCATCTCTCTTACTTTATTCTCTCTTCATTAATTCACAAAACAATACTAATTCACAAAACAATACTACATAAAATCTTGTGTCGATTCCAAAATGTTTCATTTTAAGTGGGACGAAGGAAGTATCTAGCAGTGCTAGGATTGCTATTATGTTGAATCGCACCACAGGTGAGTCTGGTTTGATATGTCTTCGAGAGAGCTCGAAACAAAGTTTTATTATTCGAAATCTTGCTAGTTGGAATTTTATTCCATGAAATAATAAATAAGCGTTTCTTGCTGAGTCTACTCTTGGAGTAAATAAGATGTTAATGAATAAGTCCATAGCATACATTAATTAATTAATGGAGATTTATATCTTTAGTGCGAGAAATAACTATTTAAATGAGGAACCCCAAATTACATATAATTTCATATTTGTATAGGGGATCAATATTATTACTGTAGTGACTGATAATAATATTCTAATTTGTGCTTAAATTAAATTGTGAGTCAGTTTAATTAGTTAAAAGCCAACTGGGTGTGGCATGCATCCAAACCTCCATAAATCCTAGTGAAATTTCTGTCCCTTTTTTATTATAGTCCTATATATTTTGATAATATCAGCCCACCATATATCGAAATATTGTTCGGGAATAATACAGACATATTATATTATTATCATATCTATATTATTCAGTCAATTAGTATTATAGTTTCATATCTTTCTCATATATTGTTTTCGTATTCATTAAGTTAGGGCTAGTATTATAAATAAGAGACATTGTTATTTTTTTCAAGAAATCCAGAAATACAATTCTCCTTATTTTATTTTCACGTGTTTATTTTAATTCTGTATCGTTCTTCGTTTGATCGACGGGCAAGCTCCCGCGACTACAGTTTATCCCCCCGCCGATCGCAATCGCGACATCAGAATCTTGTTAAGGTAAATTAATACGATCATGGAAGCCGTGCATCGAGGATTTTATATATAGCTGGATTCAACCAGTGATAATCCTATCAAGATCATGTTCAAATACTCTGAAAAGGTCACCAATGTCTTCGTCTTCGAAAGAGCTTCACGTGGGTACCTTGCACGCCTCAGTCGGAGTCCGGTGGAGAGAGTTATAACCAATTTACTAAAGTCGCGCAGAAAAGGCGGGGAGCTCCAGAAGGAATACCCGGCTGGGTGTTTTTCACCCTGAATATCACCCGACCGGGTGAAATGGTGCGGAGGTCCAGAAGTAACACACGGCCGGGTGTTTTGCACCTCGCAATTTACCTGACCGGGTGATTGAATTAAAGTTATCTCCCTAGTCAGCGGCGGATCCAGGTGGGGTTGAGTGGGGTCAGCCGACCCCACCACCGGCCACGGAGTGCCGCCGGAAAGTTCATTTCCTCAACCTCCGACCCTACGCCGTTCGCGTCTCCGCCCTGCTTCACGCAGTGTGAGATGAGACTGAGCAGAGATAAAGGAAGGAAGTGAGGAAGGGAAATGGCCGGAATATCCCGACATATCGCGGCAGGGGAGGCGCTGTCGAGAATGAAGAAGAAGAAGAAGAAGAAGAAGAAGAAGAAGAAGAAGAAGAAGAAGAAGAGGGGTCACACCTTAACCCCTCTGACGTATATTCTTATAGTAAATAAATCCATAAATTAAAAATCTTTAACCCACATGTCAAATAAAACACTAATATCAAATACATTCAAAAAAATAACATTTATCTATACCATTGATATCTTGCTCCTGAAAAATACTAGTGGTTTATATAAGCCACAACTCAGTGTATAAATTGTACCTTTGATTTCACATTACAATTATCAAACAAAATCTCTAACCAACAAATATAATCATAAGCAATAAATATCATAAACAATTTCACAATCATATGCATATGCCTCTCTGTCCAGTTTATTATTCTATGACAAATAAATATTGGTATCTGCCCGGGATTTCCAATATGCCAATATGATTTGACCCGAAGGTCCCACTGTGATTGACCCGAAGGTCCCAATATGTATTGACCCCTAGGTCCCAATATGAATTGACTCGAAGGTCCCATTGTGATTGACCCGAAGGTCCCAATATGTCCATTGTGATTTCAGATCCAAAGCAAGATCATCACAGATCCTCTTTAGTCATATGATTCATATGAGCCCAATACCATATGTAAAACATATTTGATATCCATATCATATTCCATCGTTATATTCCAATACAATTTATATAACATATCTATTGAACCAATCCAATTAACATACCATAATATTTCACCATCACTACCAAATAACACACAAACATATTAGGTTCGTACCATATAATTCAATTATTCACTCTAATTCTACATAAGTAAATCAACCATATAATAAATATAAATCCAAAGATTCACTTCAATTTAACACATAACAATCAACAACATATATCTGTAAAATTAAAAGTGGGGATTATACCTACCTAATTATAATAGGTATCCCAATCGAACTCCAGATTCCTCTTCCTATTCTACAATCCTTGATCCAAGTTATATTCTTTGTGCTTACTTAGGCATCCACAAACCGAACCGAACCGCCGGTTCAGGAACCGGAACCGGAACCGGCGCGACGGTTCCGAACCGGCAGACGGTTCGGCGGTTCATGCGGGCCGGTTCAAAACCGCTGGTTCACCGGTTCGAACCGGCGATTCAAATGAATTGTTTTAAAAAAATATTTATTATTTATAAAAATTAATTTTTATATTTAAAAATCAATCAATTTTCATAAATAAATAAATATAATAATTTCATAATAGCCCATATTTATTTGTTGGGCCTCTGAATTCTAAAAACCATTCTTGGTTATTTCTATTTTATAGAAACATCCTTGAATATTTTGTGTTTCACTTTCAATGTGAGACAAATATGTTGAAGTATTTTCTCTTATAACCACATGTTTAGCTCATTCATTCATATTTTTCCAATGTGGGATACAAAAATTTCTTTTGTCTTCTACTTTTCTTTATTTTTTTACTATATTTTATTATTCACTAATTTCTTTATTTTTGTCATGATTATTTATCTAAGACAAATTTATAGATAATAATAGTATCAAATAGAATAGTTTAATTAAATTTGAATGGTACATGTTGCTCATAATTTGTATATTTATATAATGTGTATGTGTTCAAATAATATTTGGATTTAAATTGGCTCACTTTTAATAATTCTAAGAAATCATTCTTGGTTGTTTCACTTTTATAGAGAGATCCTTTAATATTTTGTGTTTCACTTTCAATGTGGGACAAAATATGTTGAAGTATTTTCTTTTATAACTAGTATATGTTTAGATCATTCATCTTTTTCCAATGTGGGTTACAAAACTTTCTTTTGTTTTCTACGTTTCTTTATTTTATACTACATTTTATTATTCACTAACATTATCATTGTTTTGAACCGCCCCATGAACCGCCGGTTTTTTGAACCGGAACCGGAACCGCCTAGAACCTTGGTAGGCCGGTTCAGGTTCAATGAAATTTTGAACCGTGAGCCGCCGGTTCCGGTAGAAACCGGCGGTTTTTGAACCGTGTGCATGCCTATAGTTACTCATTGAGCCTTCTGGTCGGAACCATTAGGAACCAACGGTTTTTGAACCGTGTGCATGCCTATAATTACTCATTGAGCCTTCTGGTCGGAACCAGCAGTTTTTGAACAGTGTGCATGCCTATAATTACTCATTGAGCCTTCTTTTCAATTTTCTTTTTAACACTTTTCTCTCGCTCACGAAGCTTTTTGCTTATTTTTTTTTCTATCCTTTCTTTCGTATTTTCTTCCTTTTTTTTTCCTTTTCCTCTCTTTCTATTATCAAATAATACAAAGTGATTCTTACTACCTCAAAACTACACACGTCAGTTGCACATGAAATGAAAATTGCCATCTCACTCTTTCTTTTCTTACACTTGTCCTATTTCATCCACCTATAAACTACAATCTATGACACTTATTATTGAAAACAAACTATACATATGTATAAATACATTAGTTATTAAAATATTGGACAAAAATCCAAACACATACACATAGACATAGACGTAATATGTATATATATATTTATTAACTTCATTCATCAACTCTGTATTACTTATGATTAGTTTAATTATATTATACTATCACATTTTTATTTAATAACATCACTTATAATACCAAATAATAATTCATGTGTATAAATGCCAAAATAATATATTCAATTATAAAATAATATATATTTTTGGTCAACGATGTTACAAAAAAGCCTTTCAATTTTTTTTGCCGAGGAGAGAAACGAAATTGGGTTCGGTGAAGAATGAGGAGAGAGAATGGATATGTCACATAATTTTCTCCCCAATATTTACCTAATTACGATGCATCAAAACAGATTCTCCATGGCCGCACAATTTGACTAAATTTCGAAAGATTAAATATCTTAGTTTTCTAATTGTAAAATTTAATATGGATTTTGAGTTTTCTTTCTTTATTAAGTTGTATTCATTCTAAGAAGTTTATTAAAAATATATTCCTATCAAATAATTTTAATTAATATTAAATATATATTTGTATATATCAATAAATCAACTTATCTAAATAAACAATATCTATAACTTAATTTCTTCTAATTTTAGTTTTATAATTTATATTTTCAGCCTTATCATTCATATTCCAATTCTATTTTTAATTTTTAAAAATTTGAGATGTTACGGAAAAGTACCCTCTTTTCGTCTCACCATAAGTGTAACGTATTCTTTTTCTGTATATATCATTTTTTTAAATTCTGTGCAAAAAAAGAAAAACACTTCATTTATGGCAGGACGAAGGAAGTATGTTGTTTTCAAAATATCGATACTTGCATAAATTATTTAATTAAAATATAGGTATTTATAAAATAATTAAAATTTTTTTATTATTTATTATCTAATTCGACCCCACGGTATTTAGTTTCTGGATCCGCCATTGTCCCTAGTGAGTTTCCTCTTTGAGGATTGTATCCAAATTCCTTCATTGAAGGTTGCTTGTCTCTTTCCTCTGATTGATTCAAGTAGAGGTATGCATCAATGGATGTGTATCCATTGACTAGTGGAGCCAATGGGTGACTAGAGTTGAAGAAAGTTGCCTAGGGTTGTTTCCATTATTTTGGTCAAGGTCCTATGGTTGTAACTCTAATTACTCATCATATACACATTGTCTCATTTCTTATATTTCATGGATCTCTATTTTGGACACTCTATCCTTGTTTTTTTTGTGTTTTGTTGTTGGATCTACACTTTGGGTATAATCTTGGGTAATTAATGGATCACAAATCACAAGAACCTTATCATAAATTATCCCTTAACAAACAACCAGTCAGAAGATCTGTGGTCTAGTATTGAAGATCATCACGTGGAGAGTTAGCGAACTATCTACAATTTTTTGGAGAATAAAAAAGGTAAATAATTCTCTCACTAGAAAAACATGTTTTAGGTTTCAATTATCAAAAGCATGATTTAATTCAAGTTTTGAGCATGATACTGCTGGGGTTGGAACCCCTTGCATAGCAAGAAACTTGTACAAAACAAATAAATCAGATAGGATCTATTTGACAGATTATGAGATTGATCTATTCACATGTTAACACAGAATTGCATGCTAGAATGCAAATAATTCATGCTTAAAGAATACAAATCCTAAAACATGAATATTATGGTTAGGTTATCGATTTGATTCTCCAAAGAATCATTGATTGCTCGCGCCTTCTCCACGTGATGATCTTCGAAACTCGACCACAAATCTTCTAATTTGTTCCCGAAATCAATTTATGATCTTTGGGTGGGCAAAGTTTATCAAACTGAAAGGACTAGACTAGAAAGAAGACAAATCTACTCTCAGAAGGAAAGAGAAAATTCAAAAATCTCAATTCAAAAATCTCCAGAGTGGAATTTTTGAAAATTATGATGAATCATAATCATGTCTTTTGTCTAGTCTTCTTTATATAGAATTATGATGGGCCAGATTAGGGATCTATGGAGATTGGACTTGGGCTATGCATGTTTGACTTTTAATTAAATTGTGCTCCAATTTAACTCAAATCCAAACAGAATATTATAATCAGCCATTATAGTAATATAATATTGACCTCCCGTCCAATCCCAAATTACGAGTAATTCTGGGCATTCCTCCTTAATACGTTATTTCCCGCGCTTAAGATATAAATGTCCATTAATTAATTAAAGTCTGCTATTGACTTAATTAATTAATTATCTTATTTATTCAGAGAGTAGACTTAGTTTGAAATTCTTATTTATTATTCATGGAATAAATTCTAACTGACCAGTTTTCAAATAATAAAACTTTATTTCAAACTCCTCTTGAGGACATTATCAAATTAGCTCTCCTAGCGTACGATTCATTACAGATAACAATACTAGCACCTCTAGACATTAATCGCTACTAACCAAGATATTAGGATTTTGGGTTGCGAAAAACCTTCATCATTTGATAAATCAAAGTAGTGCATAACCAATATTGTGTGCTCAATATTATATCAACATTAATGATTAAGAAACAACTATCACCGAGACCTCGTCTTTCAGTAAATAGCAATAAAGATTTATCTCACTGTTAGATCCGTTCAGTGCTATACCACACCAATGTCATCTTATTTCAGTAAGGCTTAGAAATATGCGGACTGATATTGCAACCTTTCGTATAGGTAGTCAAAGCTTATCTATGTTATAAATACTGTTTTTCCCTTGTTGAGAATTGACCGTGTTACCTTAAAGTGAACGACTCCCACAACCGGTCTACTAAAATAAAGACTTGGACTTGTTTGCTTCTTATACATTTAAATGATGGAAAAACATCTTATAAATACACAAGCAAACATAATGTAATAATAATACTGATTCTATTCGTGCGTAACTGCTCGAATAATACTGAATCAGGTTAAAAATGGATTGTTGTGTTTTTGTATACAAGATAGATTCTATTCGTACTCGAATCATGCTTTTCTGTGTACCAAACCTAACTGATACATGTGATAACTACGCGAATAGAATTTGTCCTAATAATCTTCTAAATTGATCTAAACTCTGATTTATTTGTTTTTCCGCTGCAAACTCCATCAATTGGTATTAGAGCCATTCTTTGGCTCTGATTATCTAGATTTAAATTTAGCGAAATTCATGTAAGCATGTTTTATTTAATTTCGAAGCTTGTTGTTCTTGTATTTTATTTGTATTTTTGCATGACGAGGTCAAGAACAATCGAATCAAGAACTTAGATTTTTGGATGATTTGAGATGTGCGATTCGTCAGCGCTTGCGCCGAGACGGATTGCACTACATATCGATCCATGAAGGGAACGTCGAAGCAGTGGGAGCCGAGGGAGTGCGATCACGCGGCGACACACAAATGAGCGAGGGCTCATGCTCATGCTCACCACCGACTGAGACCGCGAAACCCTAGTCGGCGACTAGGCAGCTAGCGACGAAGCCTGGCACCGCGACATCTCGTCCGGGAACTTGTCAAGGCTGGCGCCGCCAAACCCTAACCCGGGGCAGAGGAGACCTGACAACATGCGACGTGTAGTGGGAGTGTGATGGTGGCGGGCTGGCCGAGAGCGCATGTGCGCACATGCGCACGACGCTGGTTCATAGCCCGACACCAATAGCGGGAACTCCTTGGTTGAGAGCAGAAGCTCCATGTGCGCGTGTTGTTGGCCGAGACACGCTGTGCAACAGGGCCGAGAGTCGACCCGAGTTCTATGTTAAATGGCTAAGAAGAAGAAGGATTTTGGTAAAAGACTTGATTATTTTCTTCAACAATATGACACCCTTATATAGGGCATTACAAGGCTTGTGCTACAAGTATTCTTGGGCACCAAGCTAATATATTCTTGGGCACCAAGCTCATGTATTTCTTAGCCTCCAATCTAATGTATTTCTTAGCCTCCAAGCTAATACAAAGCTTATCCTACAAGCTTATACCTTTCTTTTTCTAACACTCCCCCTCAAATTGAGTAATGGGATCCCCGATACTCAATTTGTCAAGAACTCCTTCAAGGCTCCTTGAGCTAACTGCCTTGGTCAGTATATCTGCTAGTTGATCTTCAGAACGTACAAAAGGGAATTCGACCACTCCTTCTTCAATTTTTTCCTTGATGAAGTGTCTATCCACCTCAACGTGCTTTGTTCGGTCATGTTGGACTGGATTCTCTGAAATGCTTATGGCGGCTTTGTTGTCGCAGTATAACTGACTCTTACTTGGAATATAATCAATCTCTGTCATCAATTTCCTCAACCACATGATCTCGGTCAGACCACTCTTAATTCCTCTGAATTCTACCTCTGCACTAGACAGGGCTACCACCTTCTGCTTCTTACTCTTCCACGTTACCAAGTTTCCTCCAACGAATGTAAAGTAGCCTGAAGTCAACCTTCTATCCACTGGATTACCTGCCCAATCTGCATCAGTATACCCATGGATGTCTAAGTCTCTATTTTTCTTAAACACTATTTCGTGTCCGACGGTTCCCTTCAAATATCGAACTATTCTTAGTGCAGCTTCTAAGTGTTCGGCCTGGGGTTGATGCATAAATTGACTTACAACCCCTACAGCATAAGCGATGTCAGGTCTAGTGTGAGATAAATAGATGAGTCTCCCAACTAGTCGCTGATATTGCCCTCGATCTGCGGCCTCAGCTCCATCTTGTATCTTCAAGCCATGGTTTTGTACAATTGGGGTCTCGGCTGGCTTACACTCTAGTAGGCCTATCTCTGCTAAGATGTCCAAGATGTACTTCTTCTGTCTCAAGAATATCCCCCGTGGTGAGCGAAGGACTTCAATTCCCAAGAAGTACTTGAGATCACCTAAATCCTTCATCTCAAATTCTTTGAAAAGCTTCTCCTTCAAATTCTCAATTTCCTTTGCATCATCGCCTGTAATAATCATGTCATCAACGTACACAATTAAACAGGTAGCTTTTCCCTCGTGCCTTTTCAGGAACAGTGTATGATCTGAATTGCTTTGCCTGTATCCATAGCTCTTCATTGCGTCTGCAAATCTACCAAACCAGACTCTCGGTGACTGCTTTAGCCCATACAGAGTCTTCCTCAATCGGCATCCTTCACCTGCCTTGAACTCATCAGAGAAGCCTGGTGGCGCCTCCATATATATTTCCTTTTTCAACTCCCCATGAAGAAAGGCGTTAGTGACGTCGAACTGGTACAGTGGCCAATCTCGATTGGCGGTAATGGAAAGTAGTACTCGGACTGTATCCATCTTAGCTACAGGAGAGAACGTTTCTGAGTAGTCTATTCCATAAGTCTGAGTGTACCCTTTAGCCACCAGTCGAGCTTTATACCGCTCGATACTTCCATCCGGTCTCCGCTTAATGGTGAACACCCATCTGCACCCAACTGGTTTCTTTCCTTCGGGGAGTATACACTTGTCCCAGGTGTGGTTACGCATTAAAGCATCTATCTCCTTTTTCATAGCTTCTCTCCAATGCTTGTTCCTCATCGCTTCATCGGCTGACTGTGGGATTTCCTCCTCGTCGTAGAGTGCTTCCTCGAACGCCTGAGCCATCTCAGTCAGGTGCCCTTTTGCCAAGTTAGAAACAGAGTATCTTGCCTTTCTGTTGATTCTTTCTGGACTGTACCTCTTTGGTGGTACTCCCCTGTTTGCCCTTGGAGGTAGTATATATCTCCCAGTGTCAGGATCGACTCCCTCAACTTCATCCATTTCAACTTCTTTAGGTTGATCACTATTCTCCCCCTGAGTCTCATCCACAACACTAGTTCCAGTAATCTCATTGACAGGGGCAAGAGTACTTACATTCGATATCAGGAGTGGAGAGTCACTACTAGGACTTGTGTCACCTGCCGCTTCAGTCTGCACCACGTCAGAGACTTGTCCAGCGGAGTTGCGTACTGCTTCCTCTGGTAGGTCCACTTCTGGTACACTTGGTATTGACACCCAGCTTAGTGGGTCACTATTAGGTGTCGTAATATCACCCTCCCCCTGACCGCTAAGGTGGGTATAGAAGTACTCTGATTCAAGAAAGTCACAATTCATGGTCGTGTACATACGATTAGATTTAGGATCAAAGCATCTATAACCCTTTTGGTTCACCCCGTAACCCACAAATACTCATTTAATAGCGCATGGGGATAATTTTGTTCGTTCATGTTTTGGTATATGGACAAAGACGGAGCAGCCAAAGATCCGAGGTTTTAGGGAAAGATGTTGAGGAATGGTCGTGTATAGGGCTAGGGTATTGACTGGCGTTTGAAACTTTAGGATATGGGTAGGTAGCCGATTTAGAAGGTAAGCGGAAGTGGCGAGGGCTTCAGGCCAGAAGGTCTTTGGGACTTGTGATTCAATGAGTATGGCACGGGTCATTTCTAGTAGGATTCTGTTTTTCCTTTCGGCTACCCCATTTTGTTCTGGAGTGTGGGCACAGGTGGTTTGGTGTATCATTCCCTTTTCTAGGATGAACTGTTTCATTTTGGAATTGACAAACTCCCCCCCATTATCAGATCGAAGGGTTTTGATGGGTTTTTGGTATTGTGTTTGGACAAGATTATAGAAGTGGACAAAGTTTTCGAAAACTTCAGATTTATGCTTCATAAAGTATACCCAAGTCATACGGGTACAATCGTCAACAAAGATAAGAAAGTATCTAAAGCCTTGTCCCCCAACTACTGGTGCGGCCCCCCAAACATCAGAATGTATTAAATTAAAAATAGATTTAGTACGAGAATTACTCAACGGATAGGGGTTTCTATGGCTTTTAGCTAAAACACAAGTTTCACAATACATGCTCGATTTTGAGATGATATTAGAAAATAACATTTTTAAATAACCCAGAGAAGGATGTCCTAGGCGTCGGTGCCAAAGCCAAGCTTCCCTATCAGCAGACCCGTGAGTTAGCATGGCAGCTCTTTTTTGGGCTATTTCATCCACGTAGTACAGCCCGTTACTTTCAGTGCCACGCCCAATAATCTCTCCGGTCCTGATATCCTGCAGTAGACAGAAATTCGGTTGCATTAGCAGTGTGCAATTTAATTCCCGAGTCACATGACTGATTGACAGTAGTTTATGGGAAAGTGAGGGAACATGCAAACAATTAGATAATTCTAAAGTTGGAGAAATCTTCACAGTCCCTGCCCCCTTTACAACCGTAAAATCCCCACTAGCAGTCTGAATATGAGATAGGTGAGGCTTGTGAGTTTTAGAAATATCTGACTCATCATAAGTCATCGTGTCAGTGGCCCCGCAATCAAAAATCCACCTATTGATTTTTCCAATACCTCCAGACATAGCACATGCTGTCCCAAAATTTTCTAGGACTTGAAACCTATTTTTACATTCAATGGGGGCTGATTTATAGCTTTCGAGCATGTTGGGGTTTATTTTAGAATTTCGGAATTTTATTGGGGCCAAATCAAACATATTTTCATCATGAGGTATATTTTGTAAAGGTAATGAAGGCCGAGGGTTAGGTTGCAAACCTAACCCTAATATCGCGTTACCTCCCGCCGTCTCCCTCATTTCCTCTTCGTCGGATTTGGTTCCTCCAGCGGCGAACTGTGCGATTCCGGCTGTTCTTGGTGGTGCGCCGATCAACTGCTCGGTGGTATGAGTAGCCGTGTCACGGCTGCCCTCGGTGGCGGCGAGGGTTGTGATTCCTCCATCCGTTCCAACAGCCGCGGCGGCGTGGCCTTAGCTCCACGGTGGCCGAGTAGCCGCCGATTTGTGCTTCAACTCCCACCATTCCAGATACCCCACCAATTCAAAGCATTGCTATCTTGTGTGCTTGCGTTTTCCACAATTGGTACAAACCAATTTGGATCTATCAACATCCGTTCTTCGCTCCTCGGATGTCCGTTGGTTCCATCCCCCATTTCCGCTACTGCCACCACAGCGTGGAGCGGTGGAGTGATTTGTCCTCCTCGTCGTGAATAGCCCTGCTCCGATTCCGTCTCCTGGGGATTTTCCGTTTGTAGGACGGAGAATTTCCGATCGGGCATCTTCCCGCTTCGCTATGTTGTACGCTTGCTCGGCTGAGGGAAGTGGTTCCATTTTTAACACCTCTCTCTTTACGATTTCATACTTGTCATCCAATGCCGTAAGAAACTGATATAGTCTGTTTTGTTCAGTTTCTTCATTGTGGATCTGTATATCATCTGGGCATTTCATCCGGTTGGGCCTCTTTTGGTCAATTGCTGTCCAGATCTCATTGAGATCGTTCCACACTTCCTCCAGTGTGGTGTTCCCCTGTTTTAGAGTGCTTGCCCTACGGTGTAGATCGTATATCTGTAACGAATCTCCACCGCTTTTGTATGTTACGGCCAGGCTGTCCCATATGTGCTTCGCTGTCGGTTGTTGAGCCACTCGGCTGACCAATTTGGTCTCGACATTTTGAACTAGCCACGTAAATACACAATGGTCGGCTTCCTGCCATTGTGTAAACGTTGGATCTGTTCTTGCTGGTGGGGATGGGACTCCAGTGATGTGAGATACCATCCCCCTTCCGCTAATTGCATTGTGCATCAGGATGGACCATACCGGATAGTTCTCTCCGTTGAGTTTAAACCCTACTGTCAAGGGTTGAGAATCGGTCTTGTATATTGGTTTTTCTGGTTTGTCGGGATTTTCTGCTGGTTGGTTTTGCATGAGGCTTTTTCGCATGAAATTTGAAAAGAGACGTGCAAACTCATCCGCTTCGGATGAGTTCGGGTCGCCGGTGATCACCTTTTCAGTTTCTGACATTTCTGCCTTTTACAGGTTCTTGGCCAAGAGGTTGGGAGAGGTTTAAGAGCGATGATGAGATTGATTCTGAGCTCCAAGAATCGTTGCTGGCTCTGATGCCATGTTAAATGGCTAAGAAGAAGAAGGATTTTGGTAAAAGGCTTGATTATTTTCTTCAACAATATGACACCCTTATATAGGGCATTACAAAGCTTGTGCTACAATTATTCTTGGGCACCAAGCTAATATATTCTTGGGCACCAAGCTCATATATTTCTTAGCCTCCAAGCTAATGTATTTCTTAGCCTCCAAGCTAATACAAAGCTTATCCTACAAGCTTATACCTTTCTTTTTCTAACATTCTACACTCTGCTGGCCGAGACACGCATCCGTGGAAACCTAGAATGATGAGATAATGACAAATGTTATTTTTTCTGATTTTTAATTCATGGAAATTAAAAGAAATCTTTTATTCTAGTCCCTCAACTTATTTAGATGCAGAATGGTCTCTCGACTCTTGATAATTTTTTAATAGTCTGTCAATGCCTACTAAACGTGGTATTCCTGGTACTGTGTGTGGGCTGCATTATAGTGATTGGAAACAAGAAGATGTTATCTAATGTTAGAGATTAGTTGTCTACCCAATTTGAGATGAATGATATAGAAGAGGCAAGACATATTCTTAGGACCGAGATAATAAAAATAATGTTGTATCTATCTTAAGAATCATACATCATGCTTAGACGTTTTGGCATGCAATATTTTAATAAAAAGTTGTTATCTATTTGACATGGAATTACCTAGTCTTACGATAAAGTATGTCCTAAGATACACAGTGAGATACTCCCTCCGTCCCGCTTTAGCAGTCCCGGTTGATCAATTTCGGGTGTCCCACTTTAGGAGTCCCGGTTGAACTCGGTGCATAAAAATTGATGTCCACTACATCAATTTATTTATTACATCATTTAAAAGTGGGACCCAACCTCCACTACATCATTTATTTATTACACACTTAAAAGCAAAAAAGTAAAAAAATTGTTTAAAAGTGGGACCCAACCTCCACTACATCATTTATTTATTGCACACTTAAATACCCCTTAAAACATGTGCCCGACTCAACCGGGACTGCTAAAGCGGGACGAAGGGAGTATATAAGATGAAACAAGTTTTGTATCCTTCGTCGTTAGAAAGTTTTATGTATTCCATGATGTGTACTAGACCATATATACGCTTTGATGTAGGTATGGTTCTGAGATATCAGTCTAATCTTTGCCAAAGACATTGAATCGTAGTAAAGAATCTATTCAAGTACATGAAGAGGACTAAAGAGTATAGTCTAGTTTACCACACATCTGAGTTATGTCCTTTATGTTATATTGGTTCAGATTTTCAAATTGATCTAGATTCAAGGAAATCGACCTCTGAATATGTGTTCGTCTTGAAATGTGGAGTGACGTGGAGGAGTGTGAATCAAAAATATATCGCACACTCCATTATGGAAGCTGAATAGGTGGCTACTAAATAAGTTGAAGGAAACTGTATGGCTTAGAAACTTCCTAATGGAGTTGAACATGATTCCGAGTATGCCAAATAAAATTACAATATATTTTGATAACTCTGGTGTAGTGATTAATTCAAGGAAACCACGAGCCACAATGCTAGCAAACACATTGAGAAGAAGTACCATATGGATATACTGTGTGGATGAGACATTGAGGTGACCAAGATAGCATTACGTGACAAATCCTTTCACAAAGAGCCTATCCGACAAGACTTCTTACAGTCATGTAGAATAATGGGGAGTTAGATGCATCAAGAACCTAAACCGGCCTTCTGTATAAGTGGGACAGTTTGACGAAAGTTTATACCCGAAAGCATGTTTTTGGGGAGATTGTTAGGATTATCTATAAAACATTCCATGCATTTTGACCTGCTTGTATATGTAAACCTTTATTCCATATATGAACCAAAATATTTTTTTGTCAAATTGTGTTTGATGGTTCATTTCTATTGTGATTTACGTGGTTTAAGTAAACATGAAATCTTTAAGTTTTCGAGAGAATAGTTATGATAATGTGAAAGAATATATGTTATTTAAAACTATTATCACTCCATATACGAAGAATTTCTCTGATAAAAAGAATAAGAGAGATTTAATAAGCATTGAATTTGATGAGAAAAGTCATTAAGGAAAAGAGGAAAGTGTGGAGAAGACGGAAGAGGAAAGGATAGATAAGATTGAGAAGGAGATGGTGATGAATTTGAAGAAGAATGAATTTCTACTTGTGGGCAGCTATGAGTTGAAGAGTTCAACATATGAGTACAAGAGAGTGCAATACCTCGTTGGCGATCCATGACGGAATCACTCAACCTAAAGAAAATAAATCATGGTTACCATAACCTAAAAGAGAAAGATGGTAGATGACTAGATTCTTTAAGGAGAAGGATGGATTCGCAAAAGAATTCTGGTCATCGGAAAGTACCAAAAATTTATTACCAATTGAGTTGCACTTCATACGTCACCGGTCACCTATAAACAAAGGAGTTAAAGTTTCTTGCTATTGTGTTACAATATTGTAGCCGAATTTGTTCCAAACCAAGATATAATTCAATGTGTTCCTTCAACTTTTCAATTGAGTATTGTTGAATAGTCATCATAATTAACATATTATAATTAGAGATAATTCATAATTATTAAGACCATATTTTATAGAAAAAGTTTGATCAAATAGCCGAAAATTCAGAGAGAGAATGCCAATGAGACCGGAGAAGTTGGTCTTCCACATACCACAACTTCATCTCAATCACCCAACAAATTCTAACTAACACTCTCATTATCCAACATCATATTATCAACCATCATTCTAATTCCATAGTTTTTTTTCTTTTTTGTTAGTTTAGCTTTTAGGAGGAGAAAGAAATTTCAGTTTTCCATTTCAATTAAGAAAATTCCCCCCGACGTATCTATACAATTTATTTCAATCAAGAAAAGGACTTGAGCTTCTATTTGTCTCTCTTCTTTGATCTAGCTTGGAGCTTTTCATTTGTCCATTCTTTTAGATTATTCCAGTAAGTTGCCTATTAATTTAATTCAATCCAATTTGATTCTTCAATCTTTTAAATTGGTTATGAATTTTCTTCTCATTGCCTTTCCAGAATTTGGGAGAATTGCTGTCGGTTTGTGAAGGAAACTCGTAGAGGTGATTATACTATTCATATTAGTACAAAATGTTTAAATTTTGTATAAATAATACAAAAATTTCATCCGTGTTTCATTTTTGTACATTTCATCATCAATTGTATTTAGAAAATGTCAACCTTTTGCCCACATGATATGCAAAGTGTTTCTAACATTGTTTCAGGTTTATACAAAATATTTCATTATTATTTCATGTTGGTACAAAATGTTTCATCATTATTACTTCGTATATAAAAAGTTAACAACATTTATACATGCATGACGAAATGTCTTAAACTAAAACGCGAATGAAACCTTTTGCATTATTTACGCAAACTTCAAACTTTTTTTTATTAATATAAAACAATGATGAAATATTATGAACTGTGTAATAAACCCATAAAAGTAGGTTTCGTATTCCACTAACTTTTCCTACATACTTTTGATCTGATAATAAAATGGGACATTTTTATGGGAGTGGGAGAGTATAACGTTATGAAAATGCATGAAATATTTAGTGTGATGTAGGAGAAGGCACAAAATAATAATGTTCAGATCAGATTCTCGGTAAAAAAACCTACAAAATGGGTTTGGATCACCTCGGTCTCCGAGTACAGTTGCACGAGTGGAATCGTCATCTCCGCAAACCGACGTCGGAGAAATCGGTCAAAGCTGCCATTAGTTTATTTGGCGAAAGTATCTCGCCCAGCTGGAATTCTACAAAGAGCAGCTGAGAAGTGAAGAAAATGATAAGGCACAAGCTAAACAAGATCTGCACAAGGCCAACCTTGCTCTCCAGGACCTAACCGGGAAGCTCGAAAATCTCAGCGAATCGAAGCAAGCAGCCATCAAAGCCACGGAGGCTATGAAACGAAGAGCCGCGGAGCTGGAGGTGCAGCAAACTGAAGCTCAAATGGGCAACGCTGCATGGAAGCTTGAGCTCGACCTCAAGAGGGAACGCTACACGGCTTCCTCGGGCGAGCTCATCGTCGCCAAGCAAGAGCTCTCCAACTTAAGGCAAGTGAAAGGTCTTCAGGGTGCGTAGGTGTCGTTCAAGCAAGGATATATCCTAATGGTCAGGATAGAGATCCTAACTAAGCCTAGACCCTGGTTTCAAAAATTCCTCAATCCACTCCTACTGATCAGTATAGTGGTGATAAGGGTCGAATCCCACAGAGATGGTGCGTTTAAACTACCGCGGTGATATTTTGGAAGGTTTGGTTAGCTACCACGCTTGGGTTGAGTCTCTACCTAGACTGGAAATTAAGATGGTGTCCTACTGACTAGGAAGGGTGAATGGTGGTCGACATGTAGTAGTGTACGTGGAATTATGGTGGATACGGTGTAACAGAAAATATGCGGAAAGTACTAGGTTACTATAAAAGGCTAAACAGAAAAACAGAGAATAAGTGGTAGTTGTGGTGACTAGGCCGACAGATCTGCAGGGTGTACTAAAGGTGAAGGACAAAAGCAAAAGCTTCTAAAAAAGCAAAAGTGGTCCCAGACTTGGATATGGACATCATCTTCTTCAACAACCACAAACTAAAATCAGAAAACAAATCCAGATTCAATACGGAAAACACAGATTATCAACTCGCGAACACAGATCTAAAACAACGAAATCAGATCTGAAATCAAACACTGGAGCTGGACTTCTGCATACTGGTCAACATGGACAAACGATTCGGAAATTAAAACTAAACTTTGTATGCGACGATTCACAATCAACCAGTGCCAGATTATACTATCCTAGAGAAACTTGCTACGTAAAACAGAAATTATAAATTCAGCACTTAAAACACCAAGAAACTTTAGATCTAAGCTAACTAGGCAAGGAAGAAAAAGAAAACAACACCATAAACGAAACGGAAATTAACTTCATAGCATAAACACGTTCGGATCTTCATCAAGCACTTCAAAAGCAGAAAATATCACAAAAGCAACAAAGATCCAACGTAAGGAAAATGCAAGTAAATTAAACTACGAAAGCGAAATAAAAGTGTTTTGCCACTCCGGGCGATGGAATCTCTAAACTATGATCTTGCTGGCTGGAACAAGGATGACTGGTACTCCGGGAATATCTGGGAACATCTGGACGTCAGGTGATCATGGCTGCGGCGAGACAAGAAGTGGGACACGGCTGAAAGACTGGTATTACCGAGAGAACTCTCTACCTAAAGATGGTGGTGAATGAGTGAATGTGTCTCCCTTTTCTCTCTCCAAGTGGCTTCCTTTTATAGGGAGGCTTACCCTTGATTTTAGGGTAAAACCTTGCGGTGAGATGACTTCTTTGCCCTCAATTATGGGTAATCCGTCCCAGCTATCCGTCTTCTCCATCTCAAGCCGTTTCAGCACGAATACTGATCAGTATGAGATCATGCTGGCGCCCTTTTTCACCTGAACATTCCGAAACTTCCCTACTGGCTAGAACACTTAACCTGCACACTTTGAGCAACTGTTTTGCAGATATAATCAATTTTGCACAACATACTGACCAGTAACCAAGGCCTAGAATACGACTTATCAAACTGCTCACACTTACCACATGCTTGTCCTCAAGCGTGAAGAACAAACAAAAAGAAATAAGTCGAATTCTAGCCTGGTTACTCTCCTGACCGACTCTACCTAAACTAGACTCTATACTACAACAGAAAGAGAAAACAAGAAACACAAAAACAAGCACAGAAAAGAAAACACATAAACGAAACACAGAAAAACTAAACACAAAGATTGGGCTATATTTTCAACCATCCCTCCCCTCGGGATCAGGTGCAATCCGGCCTCAGACATCCTTGAACTTCCGCCGCCCCCCTTTCTCTCCTAGTCAGTATATCCGCTCGTCAAGATCGCCCAAACTTTCGGCCAAACACTAGGTTCACTCAGTCACTCATACCTCACCAGGAATGTTAGGACTGCATTCTCTCATTATGCTCAACCACAGTTGCTTCGGACTTAGATCTCACGTGCAGCTACTGAAGGGCTTAAAGGCTTATAACGGGGCTATTGGTTTGTATTGCTTTGGGTGGATGTTCCTAAGGCTCTAAGGTTCAAAAAACTGCTATTTTATTTGATTTGGGGGAATTGTGTGCATTTGGGCCTCTGGTTAGTTGCTTTTCTTGGCTGGCGCTTCTGGTTTTGATCTCCAACTGGTCAGTAGCATCTTTGTGGCTTCGTCACCCTTATTCCTTCATTCATTTTTGTGGTCAAGTTTTCTGACCATTTTTCTCCATTTTTTTTGGCTTCGCCACCCTTATACCTTCTTCTTTTTGGGACCTGAGATGACTCCCTGGTCGATTTTCTTCTGAACTTCCTTGCCCAGCTGGTTCCTGCCTTCTCATACATCCTTCTGGCCAGTAAGCTCTAATCGTCTCATGCCTTGCACACACAGTCCCAGTGGCTAGGGGTGTATATCTGGGTATAAAGAGTTAAGAAAATGGGTTCTAAATGTGGTTTTTTTTTTGGGGGGGGGGGTTCCTACTGCCTTCAGTGTTGCTACACGCAGTCACTTCACCCTAGGCAATTTGTGGCAGCCGCTCTTTTCTTTTCTAAACATGTGGAAAGTGGTTCCACTTAAAGCTTATAACTCACATTTTAAGAGGGCTTTCGTGTTTGGCTCTAAGTATGGGCTTTTCTTTCATACTCGCATCATCTATCCTGGCTAGGAGGTACTAAGGGGGGTGGTTTCGGTTTTCCAGCATGTCCTATCTCCCTCAATTCCCTTCACCGTCAGCTCAAGACGGTTGAGTTTTAAGCTCAATCAACACACAAAAGAAAAAAAACTAGACCTAACATGTCACTAACACAAGCACAAACACAACGACTACACATATATACATACTCATCATACTGGTCATTGCGTCTCCCCTCCCACTTCACAAGTGTCTGCCCTCAGATAGGGCTGTGAAGTGGAAAAGATAAAGGCCAGTATGATGGACACATAGACAAAAAGACAAAAACAACAAATTAAAACTAAAACTTCTCACACTTAGACTATGGAATAGGCTAAGTGGGAGAGTTTGAAAACCTAAACAGAACCCAACAAACAAAACACACATATATACAAAACTCCTCACACTTAGGCCATGCAATGGGCTAAGTGTGAGTCGACATGCTTACGAAAAACAGAAAACACAAACACATGCGCCAAAAAAGACAAACCCTTTACTTTTCACACTTAGACTATAAAATAGGCTAATAGTTATGAATGGGGTTTGCGCACAAACAGAATTTATACTACCTAAACAAACAAAACACAATTAAAAAACGAAAACTAAAAACTGAAAAAAAATAAAAAGAAAACTAACTGGTCAGGTGGGGTGGTCTATCGGTGACGCCTGCTCCTTCGCGGCGCAGGCGGTGCAGGTGGTTCCTTTTCAGTTCCATCTTGGTTCCCGTCAAAGTCCGTCGGCTCCTCAGCATGCGCCGGCACATCAGTCTCCTTTTCTTCTGTCTCAGGTACTTGCGGTTCATCAGCTCGGCCTCCATGGCCACTTGGTTCAACAGCTTGTTCCTTCCTCTGGTTGGTATTCTCTCCTAGGATGCTATCGATATTGGATAACATCCTATTCATTGCTTGCTGCATCTTGTAGTTCTCCTTTCCCAAATCTGTCACTATCACCTCCATCGAGGCCTGCCTCTGAGCCAACAACTTCTGCTCTGCATCCCCTTTCAACATTCGTTCCACCACCGATGCCAATCGCATCACCTTCGCTTTCAACTGTTGATTTTCTTCTCTCACTTCTTCCATCGCCTTCTCCATCCTTTCTTGTCTCTGCTCCTGATCCTGTGTTCCCGGATGTGCTGCAGATCTCCCAGTCGGTACAGCTTCTTCTCCCATTGCGTAGAATTTGGGTGCGCCCTGCCTCATGTAAATGGTGTTCGTTCGGACGAATAAAGGTGTATCAAAAAGACCAGGAGGATCCACCATGATCTGGTCGGATAAATTTTCGGCCTCTGTGATGATGATGTTGTTTCTGACGAACACTCCCAAGATATGGCAGAGAGTGAGGTACCTCGCTGGGTGGGTGGCAATTAGATGGCATTGGTAGGCGGTCAAAAAACCCAGATGCAACTTCTTCCCCGGCAACGGCGCCATTTGAAAGGTCTTCAGGGTGCGTAGGTGTCGTTCAAGCAAGGATATATCCTAATGGTCAGGATAGAGATCCTAACTAAGCCTAGACCCTGGTTTCAAAAATTCCTCAACTCACTCCTACTGATCAGTATAGTGGTGATAAGGGTCGAATCCCACAGAGATGGTGCGTTTAAACTACCGCGGTGATATTTTGGAAGGTTTGGTTAGCTACCACGCTTGTGTTGAGTCTCTACCTAGACTGGAAATTAAGATGGTGTCCTACTGACTAGGAAGGGTGAATGGTGGTCGACATGTAGTAGTGTACGTGGAATTATGGTGGATACGGTGTAACAGAAAATATGCGGAAAGTACTAGGTTACTATAAAAGGCTAAACAGAAAAACAGAGAATAAGTGGTAGTTGTGGTGACTAGGCCGACAGATCTGCAGGGTGTACTAAAGGTGAAGGACAAAAGCAAAAGCTTCTAAAAAAGCAAAAGTGGTCCCAGACTTGGATATGGACATCATCTTCTTCAACAACCACAAACTAAAATCAGAAAACAAATCCAGATTCAATACGGAAAACACAGATTATCAACTCGCGAACACAGATCTAAAACAACGAAATCAGATCTGAAATCAAACACTGGAGCTGGACTTCTGCATACTGGTCAACATGGACAAACGATTCGGAAATTAAAACTAAACTTTGTATGCGACGATTCACAATCAACCAGTGCCAGATTATACTATCCTAGAGAAACTTGCTACGTAAAACAGAAATTATAAATTCAGCACTTAAAACACCAAGAAACTTTAGATCTAAGCTAACTAGGCAAGGAAGGAAAAGAAAACAGCACCATAAACGAAACGGAAATTAACTTCATAGCATAAACACATTCGGATCTTCATCAAGCACTTCAAAAGCAGAAAATATCCCAAAAGCAACAAAGATCCAACGTAAGGAAAATGCAAGTAAATTAAACTACGAAAGCGAAATAAAATTATTTTGCCACTCCGGGCGATGGAATCTCTAAACTATGATCTTGCTGGCTGGAACAAGGATGACTGGTACTCCGGGAACATCTGGGAACATCTGGACGTCAGGTGATCATGGCTGCAGCGAGGCAAGAAGTGGGACACGGCTGAAAGACTGGTATTACCGAGAGAACTCTCTACCTAAAGATGGTGGTGAATGAGTGAATGTGTCTCCCTTTTCTCTCTCCAAGTGGCTTCCTTTTATAGGGAGGCTTACCCTTGATTTTAGGGTAAAACCTTGCGGTGAGATGACTTCTTTGCCCTCAATTATGGCTAATCCGTCCCAGCTATCCGTCTTCTCCATCTCAAGTCGTTTCAGCACGAATACTGATCAGTATGAGATCATGCTGACGCCCTTTTTCACCTGAACATTCTGAAACTTCCCTACTGGCTAGAACACTTAATCTGCACACTTTGAGCAACTGTTTTGCAGATATAATCAATTTTGCACAACATACTGACCAGTAACCAAGGCCTAGAATACGACTTATCAGCAAGACTTCGATGCAGCCCTCGGGGCCAAACTGACCGCCTTCCAGTGGATAGAGGACGCGCGACAATCCACCAAAGCCAGCGGGGACAGGCAGAGCATGCTGTCGAAAGAGGCCTCTATGCTACGTCGTGCTCTCGATCAAGTCAAGTTCGACTCCCTCCAAGCGCAGGATGAGCACCTCAAGCTCATCGCAGAGAAGGAGGTGCACTTGCTCGTGCATAAGTCCGCTAAGGAAGTGGCCGAGATGGAAATCAAAGCCCTTAGAGAGGCTACACGCCCGAAGAGAATCTGGGGCGAAAGCTCGAGGAGGCCACCAAGGCCATCAAGCTTCTGCTGGAGCAGCTCAATGATGTGCGCGAATCCGATCTCAACTCGTTGCAGACTGCTCTCAGTGAGCTCGACTGCGCTAGGAAGGAGCTGCAGCAGCTCCTTGCTGAGGAGCTTTCGCTACGCGCTACTGTTGAGTCGCTCGAGCATGAGTTGGAAAAGCTTAAGAGGGATCACACCGAGTGTGAGAAGAAGCTGTCGGAAGCAGAGTTGGATATCGAGCAGATGAGGCTCGACCTAGCTGAGAGGACGGTCGAGCTTGAGACGGCCCAGTCTAGGAATATACGCGAGGAAATGCAGTGCACTCTCGATAATTTGCTAGCACAAGTTCAAACGGAACGAAGCCAAGCAGAGAAGTTCCACAACGACATCCAACTACTAAGGCAACAAACCGAAGTGGCAAACGCTACAGCCAAAGAAACCGACGAGAAGCTGCAGCTCGCGTTGCAGGAGGCCGAGGAGGCTAAGGCAGCACAAAAGTGCGCAGACAACCAGATATGAGACTCTCCCAAAGCAAACAGCGCAGCCAACTTGAAGGGCCCGGGACCTGCCTGTTCAAGGAAGATCAAGCTGTCGGTCGCAGAGTTCAAGACCATGAACCACAAGATCGAGGAAAGCAGAACCAATGCTGACTCGAAAGTGCAGTCCCTCATGGCCGACTTGAACAAGATAAAGGCGAGCCAGAATGAAACGGCACAAAAGGCAGATGTGATCTTGAAGCAGAGGGAGGACTTACAGTTGGAGATTGAGGACGCTATCAAGAGGACTGAGGTGGCAGAGGCCGGGAGGAAGGTAGTCGAAGGCGAACTCCGGAAATGTCGTATCGTGGTCGGAGAGCCATCTGGAATATTGAAAATGACAATAACTCCTGCATAGCACATATCAAGAAACACAAGAATATCCCTTCTTCTCATAAAATTTGTATAGCTGTTTGATTAAGTGTAGGTGGTATTTACAACTAGCCTCACACAGTATCATTAGATTGTTTATATCAACATTATTTTCATGAGTTCAAACAAAAGAATCACAGAATTAAGCTCAATTAGAACAAATAATCATATCCGTAAAACAAGTTATACATATCTAGATTCACCCTTGTAGGAATATATATGAATTTTCGTATATTTTCTTTACAACATATGTTAAGCGGATGCAAGATTAGGACATACTTGATTATATAGAGAAGCCGGCCTCTGCAAATGGCTTCGTCTGTGGCCGAGCATTGTGCAGACAGCTTCAAGTCGGTATTATGGATTGCTACATGAAATTATTTGACAACCTATAGCTATAAGATTGCTAGCTAGAATTCTAATTGTGGAAGATGTGATTTCAGCTTCTCCAAACCAGAGATCGGTGAATTAGAACTTGCAACACCGAGATCCTTGAATTTATTTAGCTCGGATTCCAAAGTCTCTGCGATGACTTCTTTATCAGCATCTTCAGGCAAAGTTACGTGAACGGAGCCTTGCTTTACTGGTTGGGAAGGTTGAGAAAGCAAGAACTGCTGCTTAACGTAGTTGTAGAGTTGTCGATGAAATGGATGGTCCAACGAATAGCAATTTTCCTCTGAATATTTTGAAGAGTTGGAAGATCTCTTACGACAGAAATGAGGAAGGGACGAATAATCCATTATCTGCACCCAAGATAGTAGGTTCCATTTTAGCTAACTTTCCACATTCAAAAACTCACAGGAAAAAATGGAAAAGCAAAAAAGCAGTGGAAGCATAATGTATTATTACTATGGCCAAGAAATTACCTTAAGTAGATCATCTTCTCCACAACTGGAGAGTACATCGATTTTACCCCTTGTTCTTTCCTGAAGAAGTGGCTTCACTACCTGTTGACAGATCTAAGATTACGCTCTCGAAGGAAAAAAAAAACAAAGAAAGTTTGCTACTGGTCTTCTAATGATGTGCACTATAACTGAAGTGTGAGACGAACCCTCCAACATGCTGAAAAGACGTATGGCGCATTCACAATGTAATAAGTTTGTGTTTTCTCAGGGTAGTTTAGATCGTCGATAGAAGAAATTATAGTCAGGAGCTGCAAAAAGAACAACAAGTATCATTAGTGTTAACATACAAAAGAATCTACTGTATCAAGCTAAATCTGTCTATTAATCGACCTTTATTTGGTTTAGTGCCGAGAGTTTCAAGCCAGTCATATCGAGGATCTTTATGCATTTACTTATATGTTTCCCATACTTTTTTGTTGCAGCAGGCTGCAATAAGAAATTAAGAATGGTAAGTTATGTGGAACTGTGAAAAAATGGAAGAACTTGGAGAGGAAGTACGAGCGTAGCTTACAAAAACTACACGATCCCTGTATTCGTTAATCTGAATGTGCGATTGCACGTAATAATGAACCTAAAACGAAGAAAAATGCTGTTAGAGGTAATGAAGAACTTCAGAAAATTTGGTCTGTACACAAATTTAGTATGTATAAACTATTAGCAGCAATACTTACGGATGCTCTGTCGAACGTGCTCAGGCCTACTCCAACAGCGAATACAGGGAGACCCTAATGATGAAAGAGCTTCCTGTTAGTGAGTGTATGTAAAAAATTACGAAGAAATAGCTAACACTGATCAGACGCTAGCGTATAGTCATATATCCTTCTTCATAAACACTCACCTCGTTTGAGTAACCCGATAATCCTACAAGCTGAGAATCACGTATCCCTCTGTAGAGTTCCTCAGGAACAATCGGTTTCTGCAGCAAAATGCAGCAATGAAGTTGTTAAGTAAGTAAGTAATAAGGGAATCAACAGTCATTGTAAATGTTTCTATTATCCAGATGGTTCACAATATGTGGTGGAAATCCACTTTGGAAGTGAAAAAATGAGAGAAGGACTCATATTTTCAATGTGAAGGCAAGTTCAACAAACTTAAGTTTTTGAGAAAATTGTCCAAATGAAGCTAATCAAGACCTTGGAATGCAATTTGCACACATTTGATATTAGCTAATTTCTTATAAAAATGTACGTGTTGGAACATACCGCTAGCATATTATCGATGTCGTTTTGGACTCTCCACTCCAAGCTGTCAACCAACTGACAGAATCACATCATCAGCAAACAGTCAAAATACAATTCAGCAGCATATTGCATTTCTTAACTTATTTCAGAGAGAAGGATTTTTTTTTCAAACCATCTTATGAGCCTTTTGAGCATTCCCTTCTCGCGCCTTCAGAAAACGTGTAAACGTTTCATGAGGATATCCTTGATGCACATTCTGCAAAATTGAAACAGCTCAGAGACTTCAAGAAATGTAGCAAAATTGAACAGTTGTTTTGAGCCTAAGTTTTTGCATAAATCCAATCTTTCCTTGTCCAATTTCATCAAAAGAAAAACAATATTCATAAGCAAATGCAAGACAAACAACCAAGGTCAAGACTTTTTTTTTGCAAATTTCTGCTTTTCCAACTTAATAATAGAATAACTTTCTATAACATAAATTAATACCATGTATTTAGGTAAACAAAAAGAAAAAGAAATTGTCAGAATAGGAAGAGTAAACATATACTAATATGATTTATAAAGCCAAAGAGTAGATATGTGTATTTCTAAAATGACAATATTAATTCTTGAACAAGCAGATAAAATTATAAACAAGAATGCAAAGGAGAAGCAAACCTTGAAAGTTTTCTGAAGTGACTCGCCCACTGCATCTGCATACAATTCCACAAGAAAAAGTTTAAAAAATCAGGTAAGAGATTCAAATTAATGAAAAAAATGGGGACTTGAAAGAAAATTCAAGAATTATAACCTTCCTCCATTAATGCTTCAAGTTGATTGATGACTTCTTGAGTAACAAGAGCCATTTCTTCTTCTGATGAAAGAAAACACAGGAAAAGATTTCCAAGAATAAAATTATGGCTAAAACAATCTACTCAATCACCTCACATGGATATATTAGTGCAATTCTTTAACAACTTTGTTAGTTAAAGGAGAAAAAAAATTAGAGAGAAAGAGAGATAAAGATTCCACTTTTAATTTATAAAAGAGAAAGTTGAATGGGGTCAAGATTCAAGAAAGGCAAGCCACCCTTTTCCCTCTCGGTAGCTTCTTTGATCCTTCTCCTTTATGATTCAGTCAATAAGCATCCCTCTGAAATGCTGAGTATTCATCTCAGCCTTTCGAAATTGGAAATTAATGTTTTCAACGTGGAAATTAGTAATATACAGAGAAGATGAAGAATAAGTACCTACCTCTAATTTAAATGTAATAAAGTGATTCTGTATTTTATTTTATTTTATTTTATTCTTGTTCCATTCATCAATCGGTTGAAATGGCACATCTGGTCGGTTGTGGGACAGCAACCAAAATAATTCAGTATCTTAAATAATTTCCTAAAGCTAAAATAACTTTATCTTTTGAAAAGATAAGGCAATTAATTATTCTAAAATAGGAGAGAAATCAGGCTGATCTTATTTATTTTGTTGCATCTTATGGGGTATTAGCAAGTTAGCATACACCCTTTAGAGGAGATTAATATATTTATGGGTAAATGGCGAAATAAAGTATGAAAAATTATCAAATTTTGCTTTATGTTAATATTTTTAAAAACTGAAATGATAGCAAGTTTCATAATTTTGCAATTATTTCATAATCCTTTTTCCTACAAAATCCATGATGATATGATAACTAGATTATCCCACCATTACTTCTAGGTAAACCACACGGCTACGGTAGTATGGCATTGTCGTCTTGTTCGTGTAGATAAATTTGGTTGTTACATTATCACAGGTTTCATCGAAAAAACGACATACTCCCTCCGTATTCAAAAAATAAAAACATTTGAAACGGCACGGGTTTTAATAGACAATTGGTAAAATAAGTGAGAAAAATTAGTAAAGTAAGAGAGGAAAAGAAAAATGACTAAAGTAAGAGAGAGGAAGAGAAAAAGTAGTGAAAATAGAGTTAGCGGATTGTAGGGTCCATGTCCTAAATTAGAAAGATTTTAAAGTTTTTATTTTTAAAGAACGATCCAAAATAGAAATAGTTGTTATTTTTAAAAAACGAAGGGAGTATGAGATAATTGTGAAATTTTGAATTTTGGCGATTTATCATTTCGGTTTTAAAAAGTATGGGTCAAAGCAACTATATTCATAATAGGCAATAACAAATTTCTCTCCTATAATCCTACATACAAGCTAATTGATTTATTTATTTATTTATTTTTTGTAATCTTTTCTCTATTTCTTAGTATAATTTATTTGCTAACTTCTCCAATATTTTGCTTTCACTGTTTTGAAAGACAACCTAGATAAATTAAAATATTTTTTAATTTATTTTTAAATTCTACATATTTTTATTAGAGGATTATTTGGGTTGCAACCCCCACTAATTTCTTTCTTACAAAAATTTAATCCATTGGTAATTTTTGGTAGCAGACTTTTTTTGCCAATATCGTCGGATAGAATTCGCTGATAAATTCCACATGTAATAAAATGTGTATTTCTTGTTATGTTACTTCTTCTTGAGAGGACTTTGACAAACAAGTGTGTGGTGAATCTTCTTAATCTCTTAAATCTACTTTTTTTTTTTTTTTTTTATGAAACGTGGTTTGATATAAAAACATCCGTTTTGAATTTGAGAGTGTTGCAACTCTGACTTTACTAAAGGCAAACATGTGTCATTGGACTTAATTTTATTTTCAAACAGTACACTGCTTGAACAATGGAAATATGCAACATTACTTGAAAACAATGATCGTTTGACTCGAATGGATACCTAGCTTAAGTCACATTTAAGTTACTCTTATTTTATCATCATTGTTTTGAATTGTTATCTCATTTTGGATATTTTTCTCTCATTCATTATTTATAATAGTAAAGGTTAGTAATAGAGTCTTGAGGTTTATAATTAAATGGGTCGCGTGTAAGTTTTTAGTGGACAGACATGAGCCCAGCCCAACATCTTCTTAATTCTAATAAGTGTGTTAACATTATACTTGGGCCCTGAAAAGGCTTGTTCTCTAGCATTAAAATTAAAAGCATAGAGATAGTACTCCATCATTTAAATTTTAATCAATCCTATAACTTTTTAAATTAAAATATAAGTCATAACTTTCATATTTTGCAATTATTCCACAATGATAAAAATCGTGAATAATATAACAAAACTAAATATGATGTTACAACAAAATGATGTTGTTTTAGGAAAACTGATGTCATTTTATTTTCAATGATGATTGACACAACCAATTTATGCAAAATGAAGTAATTTTGCTTCACATCAGTTTCGATTTTGACTATTATGAGACAGTTGTGAAAAGTAGAAAATATTAAACTTTATATTTTAGTTTTAAAAAGTATAGGACTGACAACGAAAATTGTGATTCAAACAAATCAAGCAATGTTGGGGCTTGGGGTGCCCTTAGACCATGTTTATTGATTGAGGAGGGTCGATCGCCACCTCATTATGCGTTTCCAAAAATTTTATTGCAAGGATACGTCTCTCTCCTTGATCTCGGTCAGTTTGGAGGCAACCACCAACCACTTGGTTGGTCAAGTTATTTTAATGATTCAGCCAATGAAATTGTGTCAAATGACACATTCTCATTGGTTGATAATTTTTTTAAAATTTTATATATTTTGAAAATATTATATTGAACAATTATAAAAATTATACCAAAAATCATAATTTTTCGTCCTCTATAAATAGAGATCACATTTGCTATAGTTTTGCACAAAAAAATCTTATCTTTTCTCAAAATATAATCCTTCTTCTTTGGTATAATTTCTGATTTTGTAGTCTCGTTTGTTGTTCATCATGGATGATGATGAGATTAACATACTCTCACATTCTCAAAATTTTTATTCAACCCAAAATTTTAATCATTCCCAAACTTTTAATCCTTCCCAAGATTATTTTCCTAGGTTTGATGATTTCCCAAATTCTAGCCAATTTCAAACTACCATGAGCGCTTCAAATGCTTCACATGGTTGGAGTGAGCAAGAAGACAATGCATTAATGTCTACTTGGTGTTTCGTCAGCACAAATGCAATTGTTGGCACCACCCAAACTAGTGTGAATCTATGGGTAAGTATTCTTGATCTATATGAAAAAACAAGAAAAGAAAATCCAAAAATGGGTGAACAAAGGAGTTTGGAGTCATTGAGACAGCGCTACAAACGACTCAACACAAATGTCTCCAAGTGGATAGCATACAAGCATGAGCACGATCGAGCTACGAGCGGCCAATCTAATGAGGACATTGAGAAAGCCACTCAACAACTCTATGGTAAGAGTAAATTTACTCACCATAAGGTGTTTGAGAGGGTGAAGCGACACAATCCCATGTGGAAATTGAAGTTGAATAGTGCCGGTTCATCGCGATTCCAGCCAGATGACGACAACCTTGAAGAAAGTTGTGGAAGCTCAAAAAGGTCGAGGACTAGTGAGGAGGGAGGACCTCAAATCAACTCCACACCTGTAAGTGTTTCTTCAACATTACAATGTCCTATTGGAAGAGATAAAGCTAAGGCTAACAGAAAAGACAAAGAAGTTACAACACCATCATATACAATTCCTAATGATTTCACTGCAGCACTACGTGAAATGAGGTTACACGTGAAAGGGAATGTGCTATTCATGAACGGAAGACCAAGGCAGCTATCCTTACTCCAATGATGGCCAGGAAGGAGTTAACTCCATAAGAAGAAGCTCTGAAATGTGATCTAATAACAGAATTGTTTGGGAAGTGATCGTAGTTTATCTATTTTCAATGAATGTTTCGTAGTATGTAACTTTCAACTTCTTTTGCTTCGTACGTAATGTTCAATATCCGTTGCTTATGTAACCTTTAATTTCCGTTGGTTAGTATGTAACCTTTAATTGCATTACTTAATATGTAACTTTTAGTTTGTGTGATAAGCCCTTCAAATCAAAGCATGAATAGATGAAATGTGCTCACAAAAATCAAAGTGGAATCCAATGACATCCCATGTGATCATGAAATCAAAGTTTGACTAGATGACAAGTCACTCTCTATCACAAGTGGTGGTAGAGTCCAATGACATCCCATGTGATCACGAAAATCAAAGATTGCATAGATGACAAATCACTCTCCTATCACAAGTGGTGGTGGAATCCAATGACATCCCATGTGATCACGAAAATCAAAGTTTGACTAGATGACAAGTCACTCTATCACAAGTGGTGGTGGAATCCAATGACATCCCATGTGATAGTGGTGGAATCATATGCTCATCAAATAACTTCTACTCCCTCTGTCCCCCATAATTTGTCGCCATTTGACCCGACACGGGTTTTAAGAAATATAATAGAAAGTGAGTTGAAAAAGTTAGTGGCATGTGGGTCCTACTTTCATATATTAGTTTTATAATAAAATGTGAGTGGGAATGGGTTAGTGGAATATGAGGTCCACTACCAAAAATAGTAAAAGTGAAATGTGACAAATTTTTAGGAACGGACGGAAATGGAAATAAGTGACAAATTTTCAGAGACGGATGGAGTATATATTTACCTATATGTTTCACGAAAGTTACACACAAATCCTTTCACAATTATTGAGCCAACTCTCCCTAAAAAATGTCATCAAGTTCTAATTTGAAGCTTCCAATCTTCTTGAAGACAATGAATGGGAAGAAAAAATTGTTGAACAAAATCAACAACTCAATCAGCTCATCGAAGATATAGCTATTTGGCCAATAGCCATGTCTTCACAACCTACAACCCAGACGATTAGAGCTAAAAGGAGATACATTGAAAGGAAACGCGAGGAGGGTCATGATACTATTTTCGAGCAGTACTTTGCTGAAGATCCAATCTATCCTCCACATTTTTTCGGAACAAGGTATCGCATGCGAAAACCTTTGTTCGAAAAAATAATGAACAAGCTCGTTGACACCGACTACTTTTTTGTGTAAAAGCGTGATGCTACTGGTCGGCTTGGTATGTCTGCGATTCAGAAATGTACAGCAGCGATGAGGATGTTGGCCTACGGGACGGCGACCGACTTGCATGACGAATATCTGAGAATGAGCACACAACTCATTCGCAAATCTCTCATCAAGTTCGTTGAAGGTGTAATTTCTAACTTCGGCGATGAGTACTTGCGAAATCCCACCGAAGAAGACTTGGTAAGACTTCAGCATATTGGAGAACAACGTGGGTTTCCAGGCATGTTGGGTAGTATTGACTGCATACGTTGGGAATTGAAGAATTGTCCCACTTTATGGGCTGGGCAATATGCCGGAAGAAGTGGGAATCCGACAATCATCTTGGAAGCAGTAGCATCTCAAGATCTGTGGATCTGGCATGTTTTTTTTTTGGAACTCCAGATTCGAGAAATGATATTAATGTGTTTGATCAATATCTTATTTTGATGATATTTTGGAAGGTCGAGCACCGAAGGTCAATTACATAGTAAATGGCCACGAAAAAGGTATAGGGTATTATCTCACTAATGGCATATATCCTCGATGGGCGGGATTTGTCAAATCTATTCCAGGTCCACAAACAATGAAGCACGAGTTGTTTGCTCAACATCAAGAGTCCGCGCGAAAAGATGTTGAGCAAACTTTTGGTGTTTTGCAAGCCCATTTTGCTTTACCAAATGTCCATGTCTTATTTGGGATCGTGATATTATGGGGAAAATAATTATTGCTTGCATAATCTTGCACAATATGATAGTGGAAGATGAAAGAAGCATGTATTCGAACTATTGTGATCCAGCAGAATTTATTCAAGATCGACTTGGACAAAGTAGTTGTGAATTGAAGATGGAGATGAGAATAATGATTTCATATATTCTACGGATAGGATTGCGAGTCTAGCTTTTTACATAAAAAATAAAACCCAACTTCTAAATAGAGGAGCTCACTAAGCTCTGCTAGACGATTTGGTTGAGCATATATGGGCAAAATTCGGCAATTACAATTGAATGTCTAGTTTTCATCTTATGTATGAGCACCAATTATGTATTTTCAAATTCGTATTTCAATTATTGCAATTCATGTTTTTTATTTGTTTGTTTTTATAATTTTTAGTTTGTCATTTATTATGTTTTTTATAAATTTTATTATGCAATAGTAAATATTTCATGTAATAATATCATTATTAAAAAATAATATAAAAATTAAATATATAATAGTGTGGTTGGGTGGTCATTGATAAACTATGAAAATATGAGTCGTTGAGTTGAATGAATCTTGATGATGTGGAGGAGATAAAAATGAATTAAATATTAAAAAAGTGGATGTTTGGGTTGGATTGGATGGTTACTGATAAACATCGTCTTAGGGCCAATATCCATTTCATGTTTAACTACAATAACATGCTTAGGGGTGGGAAATTATACCGAAATACCAGACTTACCGTACCGGAAAAATACCAAAAATACCGATTTTTCGGTATACCGCAGTTTCCGGTACGGTATGATACCGTACCATAGTGTTTCGGTACGGTAACGGTATCAATTTTTCTATACCGCGGTATACCGAATCCACGGTATACCGGTATACCGAATCTTCGGTATATATCGAAAATTTGGTATACCGCGGTATACCGGTATACCGATAGATTATTATATATATATATATATATATATATATATATTAATATTAAATATGTTATAATATATATATATATTACATTTATATATATATTATATTAAAAAAAATGAAAATAGAATTCTCTAAAATTTAAAAAATTTAAATGTAATATTTTGGATATATATTATATTAAATTTAAAAAAATGTATATTACATTTATATATATATATATTATTAAATAAATTTTAAAAAAAATTAAATGTAATATATATATATATATATATATATATATATATATATATCTATATATATTACATTTATAAATATTTTGGATACAATAGTTTTTTTTGGTATACCGCTACCATACCGCATACCGTTATTACGGTATGGTAACGGTATAAAAAATTATCATACCGAATTCCGGTATACCGGAAATTCGGTACGGTATCGGTATGAAATTTTGACATACCGTAATTTCCGGTACGGTATGCGGTATGGCACGGTCGGTACAGTATACCGTACCGACCCACCCCTACATGCTACTAGTATATAGCGCCTTTATGTTCTTTTTATTTTTCTCACAGTTTGATTCCCTCAGTTTTTCCATCACATTTACTAATTTCATATATGATTTTTTTTCTCACACTAGTAATATCATTAAAATAATAAATTTAAAATCAAAAAATTATTAAGTAATGAATTTTACATATACTGCTTAGTATAAATTAAATGCGTACATATTTTAAATTTAAAATAATATAGTAATGATCTAATTTGTAATATTAGAGTCAAAATAATTCTTTAACCCTATATATTTTTATATATAAATATATCATATAATATTATTGATTTTTATTCAAATTTGGTTGATGTTGCCACAGATAGTAATTTTAATATTACAAGTTTAGTAAGTGAATTTCATGCAAACCAACATTTATTTATACATAAATATGTAAAGATTTTAAATTAATATCATAAATTAATAATTTTTACTACAATCTAAGAAACAAATTTAATTCGTTTGTCCCATAAATGTGTAAATATATGTAAATAATATCGTAAATCCATTTTAAAGTTCTGTAGCTGTTTTCGGTGATATTGATACTAAAAACCTCTATAATGCTGACATAAATTGGGCCTTCCAATACAATTTATACAAAAAATATACTCCCCCATACATATATCAAAATCAAAATCATACACGCATTCAAAGTTGACCTTGATTAAGCCAAGATACTCGTAAGTATTCGCATATTCCATTTTATGGTCTTTTTTTGATTAATATAAATAGCACGAATGCTATTAAATATCACTTTTTTTATGTTGATGGTGATATGAATACTAGCAAATATATTTGACTACATCTTACCAGTTACCAATATTCTTACATTTCATCCCATGCATAACTTGTGACAAAGTAAAGCTAAATTATGTCTCTAATCTTACTTTCTATACTAGTAGATTTAGTGAGTGAATCTCAAGTTCTACTAATATCCAACCCACAATGAGTGAAATTTGGATTTGAGACAAAATCAACTTTGTCACCCTGAATAGCAAAAATGTTTGTTTATTTGTACAATTATTGATCAGATCATTGATATAGTTGGGTAAAGTCAAAGAGGGATACATCTTTTGTGACATCCTAGATATCTCCACCCCCCACATTGTTATTTCCTGCCAACAAGTGTAGTTTGTCCGTGTCGAATGGCGTCCAGCTCCATCAGAGCGCGGGAGGAGTGGAGGAACGAGATCGAAGAAGAGGTGGGGGAGGAGAGGAAGTGGTCGTTGGAGTCGGAGAGGGAGAATGTAGTGTATGTTGCGGTGTGGAAGGATATTGACGACACGTTGAGCATGGACGCCTTGCTCTGGACGCTCAACAATGCTGTGATTGATCCCTCTTCCGCTCTCGTCTTCCTCGTCCATGTCTTCCCTCAGATCACCTTCATCCCTTCGCCACGTAACTCATCTCTCTCTCTCTCTCTCTCCATCTCTCCCTCTCCCTCTCCCTCTGATGAGTTTCTTGAAATGGCAGTCGGGAAGTTGCATATCGATCAAGTGAACCCGGAGCAGAAGGAGATGTTTTTTGCTCAAGAAAGTGGCAAGAGGAGAGATCTTCTCCAAAAGTTTGTCAATCTCTGCTCTGTTTATCAGGTACATATACAACCTTCGTGCCTTTCCATTGAAACATAGTAGTAGTATATATGTTAATGATAGTTTTTGTATATAACTATGAGATGAAGGTTAAAGTGGAGACCATACTTGTTGAAAGTGATATGGAGGGTAAAGCCATACTTGATCTCATTCCTATTCTCAATATCACAAAGCTCATTCTTGGTGCCAGTAAGGCTACTGTAAGGTTGTTGAAATACATAAACACGTCTGATGCTATTTTTCGACATCTTAGCGTTTGAACTATTTTCACACGGGTTATTGTAAATTTGGCAGACGGATGAAGTCCAGGAAAGGGAATGGTGCAGCTGATCAGATAGTGCACAAGGCACCTGGATTCTGTGAGGTTAAGATCATATGTGAAGGGAAGGAAGTTTCCGACCTGTCGATGACAGAGTCCCCATTTCCTTCTCCTTCTCCTTCTCCTTCTCCCTCTCCCAGGCCAAATCATTCAGCACCCACCTTTGCTCAAAACAAACAACAAACAGCTAATGACTCGGCTGCTTGCGGTTGTTTCAAAATTTGAGTCATCATGTTAATCGAAGTGCAGATTTGGCCCGAAACAGTTGGGAGAGAGAGAGAGTGTGTCAAACTAAATATAGACTTCAAGAATGATGTTTGAAACAATCATTATTACTTCTTATCATTTACTACCAGAATCTAAAAAATGTATAACAGTTTATTTGTAATCATGTAACAAGTTTGTCAATGCTTTGTGTAGTTTCATATAACAGTTTATTTTGGTTGACCTTTCTGTAATCTAACTTTCTGCAAAGCCTTTCCTTTAGTAAGAATGAGGAAACAAACCTTTACATGATTGGATTCATGTCACAGTTTTCTGTTGTCTGCTGCAACTAAAACAAGAGCAAGATAAGAGTGGATTAAGTCACGGATAGAGATGTCTGAAAATGTGGGTACATAAACCAGAATATAAAAGTACAGGTCTATAAATTTGGCCCTACCATGTCTTAAATTCATAACCTTTTCCAAAAAATGACATTGACATAAAACTTATACACTCATTGACATTTAATCCTCAAACTAACAGGAACCATACAATTTTTACAGCTTCCAAGTGTTCCAAACAATGTACTTAGAAAAATAACGGAAATATAAAAGCAGAAAAAGAAAAACGTCTTCACGTTTAAGTGCCGCGACGAATCAAGGGCGTTTATGAGTTTACTGCACGGGATGGAGCGACGTTTGAACTGATCTTCATCAGCCTACCTCTCTAAAATGAGATCCACAACCAACTTAATTTAGGGCAAATTTGTAAGTTGTAACTAACTAGAAGAAATCAAACTCCAAATATTTGTCGCTCTTCTGATCCGTAGCAGCAACAGAGGTAGGAGTCTTGTCATTCGTCGGGAGAGGCATTTGCTCGTAATCAACAGGTTTTGGGACGTCTGGAGGGCTGGCACAGCGTATTAAAGCCCAATTAACTCCTTCAAAGAAAGGGTGTTGCTTTATCTCAGTTGCACCTCTTTTGTAGCCTAATCTGTGCTGAGGCTCTTTCACAAGCAAACCCCTAATCAAGTCCCTA
Organism: Salvia splendens; assembly: GCF_004379255.2. Classification (NCBI taxonomy): domain Eukaryota; kingdom Viridiplantae; phylum Streptophyta; class Magnoliopsida; order Lamiales; family Lamiaceae; genus Salvia; species Salvia splendens. Next base: position 19,828,843 of record NC_056052.1, read on the forward strand.
GCTGCGAAACTGACAACAGGGGACTCTGGAAACCGGAGGGGCTGTCCTACAACATTGAACAATGTGGCTCGATTCCCAGATCCTTTAAATGGAGTTTTAGCAAACAAGAGCTCATATAGAAAGATCCCAAAAGTCCACCAATCCACTGGACTTCCATGACCTTCTCCTTTGATGATTTCCGGTGCCAAATACTCGTGTGTTCCAACAAAAGACATCGAACGAGCATTGGTTGGCTCAGCAATCAGCTCTGGCAGTGGGCTGACCTGATTTCCGATATCATTTTTGGGCTTCCTGTCCTTCTTGGATTTGCTTGAAAACAGACGAGGAGAAAAGCACATAGTCGGAAGAACACATGATGGCTGAATGCAAGCCGGTTCAATGCATGCCGGCTGCGCACAGTATGTGGAATTTTTATTCTGAGGATCAGAAGTTATGGATGAGGTCTTTACCAAAGTTGGGCTAACAGCACAACGAAGAGAAAGATCAAAGTCTGAGAGCATTATATGTCCGTCATCCCTAACAAGGACGTTTTCAGGCTTAAGGTCACGATACACAATACCAAGCATGTGCAAATACTCCAAAGCTAGCAGCACTTCAGCAACATAAAATCTGCCATGAGGAAGTTCGTTAAAGGGATGGTAAATGGATTGAGCCGAAACACTTACATCTCAATCAGTCTCACATTGTATGATTTGTGGGTTTCACATGCTGAGTTTTCTTCGCGAGTTAAACTTAATGATAAAGAAAAAGGCTCATCATCCTAAATATTTAATCTCAGTAGATCTTACTTCTAAGGGAGAAGTAATCACGCAAAAATGACATCACAATCTCATACTAGCATCAATTGTAGAAATGATAATGTTATATTAGAGACAGGTAAGACTGAGAGCATTTGCAAATGTTTTACATGTACTTAGAGGGAAAAAAATATCTTAGCATAATGGTTAATATCTTTAATTATGTGTCAGGAAATCAAGGAGTATGTGAAATGGATTCCAAAGTATTGATGGAAGCTCAACCAGAAACAAATAGCAAAAAAGTAGTTCAAAGTTCAAACTCAATGTATATGGTTAAAAGTTTTCTTACTTGGCCGCTTGCTCGGAGAAGTGCTTTCCTGGCTGTCTTTGACGAAGAGTATGTAAGTCTCCACCAGGGCAGACTTCCATCAGCAGACATGAAAATTTATCTGTGTCGAAATGGGTGTATAGAGTAGGAAGAAATGGATGGTCCAGGGACTGTAGAATCTCTCTTTCTGTCTGAGCACGAACAAGCTTCTTGCGACTTGCAAGAGATGCCTTGTCCATTACTTTCATTGCAAAGTAACATTTTGTCCCGCTCAACTCGGCCAGATAAACACTCCCAATGTCTCCGCAACCTAACCGTTTTAGGAGCCTGAAATGGTTCAAACCCAATGCGCCATCCCTGAAGCGGACAGCTTGGATGGCTTCCCATCGAACATCATTTGCTTTGTGAGGCTTATTGATGCTGCTACTAAAGCTGCTACAGGTGCTCTCATCGCTGACATCACTGCTTGTACTTCCCCGACATATGCTGCTCTTTCCACTCTCAATGAACTCAGCACGCTCGCTCACTTTGGTGCTTCCACTGCTTTTCGCAAGGCTATTGGTTCCATCACTAACCTTTACACTCCCTAGACCAGATGATTTCTTTCCCTGATCAAAGGAAGTTTCCCGTGAGCTTCTAATGTCGTTTAACTCAAGATCTTGAGTTTTAGATGCCCTTTCAGACCCGGAGAAAGAGATATTGGAGTCTGAGGTGTCAGAAAAGATCAAAGAACTCTTTTTACCATTCGCAGATTTGTTGGACTCGGCATCTTCTTTAGTCGCCTTATCAGGCTCGCCTAATTGCTCAGGATCAATCGGCTTGGGCTTGTTAGAAGATTCGTTATCATTCGCCTTGGTAGCATGCTGACTACTAACAACTCTTTGTTGCAAACTCCCCGGAGTTCTAGAGCCACTTTTCGAGGCCATCAAAGATGGAATACACACCTTGCTCAATATATGTTAAAGAATAAGCCAAGCACCCACACCACAGCTATATCTTTATCATAGAATTCGATCTCAGTGAACTCTAACAGACCACAACCTGTCAGTTGGAAAATCAGCCAGCAAACTATACATAATTCGTCAGAGTAACTCTAAAAACAATATACTCAGAGTCAAATATTTCAAAGGAAATTTAAATAAATACAAAAAAAGAGCTTAAATCTTACAACTGCAGAGGACTTTATCAAATGGCAATTGAGAATATAAAAACAAAGAAGAAAAGGAAAAAAAATAAACAGCACGTTTGGGGAAAATGAAAAGGATTATGAGTCAATCAAACAACTCCAGGCACATACTTTTCTCACAAAAAAGAAGCTTTAAAAAAGTTTGCAAAATGTAACGCACTTCTACAAAATCCTAGCAAAGAAAAAAGAGATTGAAATTCAATGGAATCAAGGACCACCGAAGAAAGGTGAGGAAAACACGAAATCAATCAGCTCTCAAACAGAAATTAAAGTGACAGTACACAATTATCTTCTTAACATTGAAGAAATAGTTCAAAAATAATCACAATTCACACAAAAAATCCCCTGGCAATCAGATCTTATTGACGAACCCGCAATTAAAGCACAGATCCACAATCAGGAAGTAGAAAAACAACATACCTAACCGAATCTTGAGGAGAAAACACAAAAGCAAGTAGGATTTGCAAAATCAGCTAGAAATCAGCTACGGCAGTGGAGAAATGAAGAAGCCATGGCATTTCTGGTGGTTGGTTTCTTTGTTATGACAACTAACAAGTGGTGAAGGAAAGTGGAAATGAAATTTAATGAAATTAAATATTTTTAGCCCTACCTATTAGTATTATAGAATACACACAAAATAAAGGCATTACAAAGAATGTGACATTATCGGATGTATAATTGGGTAATAGTAATAAATAAATGCAATAATAAATATGGGTGTTTGGTGGATATAAAGTGAATGTAAAAGTAGGTAGTTAATCAGTTATCAGAATAAATATAAACAATTTGTACTACTGAAAAAAGAACAGTACTCCTATTATATAACTAATGATTTATGTATACCAAAAAAAATTTAGTAGTGTTAATTTTATTTGATGCAGTTTATGTAAACTAATTACATTTCGGCGTCATAGATTTATTATCGAGCTTGTTTGGTTTATATTCGTTATACTAGTACAAAAGACTAACTTGATAACATTCGAGGGAGTCATCGAGTAACCTAGCGCAAAATATATTTCATTCATCACTACCATATTAGACGTGCAGAGTAGGTAAAAGATGCTTTAGGTATATAATAGGCAGGGGCTTATCCAAGATTTATGATATGTGGGTACGAATTGTACAACAAATAATTATACGATATTAATAAAATTACATTAAATATAAATATAATTGTAAATACCAAGAATATTTATTTGAGGTATGAATTGTATTTAAAATAATATTATATAAAATTATAAAAATAATAGCTTATAATATAAAAAAACAAAGCAATTAAAAAAAGTAAGAATATTTTTATTTGAAATATGAGTTTTACTACAAATAATGTTACATAAATGATAAAATATAGTAATAGGGTATAATATAAAGATCAAAGCAATAAAAAATAGTAGCATAATACGAAAAAAAATTAAAACTTATAGTATAATCTAATATCTAGAAAGAAAATAGGAGTACTAATTCTAATAGAAAGAAAATAGGAGTACTAATCTCTAAAGCCCATGCTAAACGAGCTTGACTAACCTCCGATTGAAACATATACTAATTCTAATAACATCTATTACCTCCGTCCACAAAAAATAAAGTAAAGTTGTGAATGACATAGATTTTAATTAATAATTGATAAAGTAAGATAGAGATGAGAGAAAATGGGGTGAAAATAATATTAGTGGATTGTGAAACTAGTCTAATTTTTGTGGACGGCAAAAAACAGCAACACTAATCTATTTTTTTTGGACAGATGTAGTAGTAAATTTGACTTCTCAATTAAACATATAACCAAAATTAATGTGGGACTATTCATCCATCCTTAATCAAGTGGTTAGGGAATTGATCCATGCCTTCGAGTATGGAGCAACTTTAAATCTTTAGAGCATCCGCAATGGTGCGGATGTCCCGGTGGACTTCCCAAAAACACCTCCTGCCACGTCAGAAGGACCTCCCACTGCACTGCCACGTCATAAGGATATCCCACTGCACAATGACGGTCATCCCCAAGGAGATCCCGATGGACATCCACAATAAAAAAAAATTCACAAATTCATAAATATGCAATTTACGGAATTAGAATTTCGACACGAATACAGGAAAAATGCAACGATTTTATTTAAATAGTAAAAAACATACATAATTATTTATAAAAAAATTACATAGTTAAAAAAAATAATAATACAACCCAAAGCTTCGACAAACGCATCCTCCGTCTCATTCCTCGTCGTCCCCGTGGCCAGTTCCGGCGTCACTCCCGGACAGGGGTGGCATCCCCAAATCACACTTTATACCGTCGATGACATCCTTCAACATCAACTTGTATAAGGGGTCAGTCGTTGCCTGCCACTTTTCCATGGTGTCTAGCAGGCTCTGCTGCTGCTGCATGCGGCCGAGATGGGTGAGCTCGGGATTGAGCTGGGAAGAAGCTGCCGATTGGACCTCGTGGGAGCCGCTGGCGCTTCCCCTAACCATCCACATCGCGGTCTTTTGCCCAACCGGGCGACGGCAACGGGAAGACGATTGAGGGGTCGGGATCTCTACCTCGGCATCGAAGAGGTCGTGGGAACCGGCACTGCTGCTGTACTCACCGAAGGCGTTGATCTTCGTTCGCTTCGGCCAGCCAGCTTCAACACCCGCACAAAACTTGACGGAATTCTGCACCACAAGATAGACCTCCCAATAATTGAAGACGCCGAACTTCTTCTCCTTGTCGGGGTACTACTGCATGGACAGAGTCTTGATTTGGTAGATGCCGGCAAATCGGCTGAGCTACCTCCTTAGCCGCTCCCACTGTTTCCGGCATTGCTCTCCATCGTGAGGCTTCCCACCTGGCGGTTTGAATTTGAGGTAGCTTTGGCTAATGCCCACCATATTCTGTCGATATGCTGGTTAGCCCCGATGTAGGGATCCTCGAGTATACCGACCCAGGCCTGAGCTAGTGCGACGCACTCCGCCACGCTCCAGATGGTCCTCTTTCCCTCGCCGACCTCCTCCTCCCCCCCCCCCCTCGGCCCCCGCACGCGAGGTAGTGCCATTGCCCTTCCCTTTGCCCTTCTTCTTCGACCTCCCTACCGCCGGTGGTATCTCAGCGGGAGACTCCCTGGCCTGAGATAGCCCCAATTCCTCAAAAGAGAAAGTCTCAATGTCGATGAACTGAGTCTCCAGATGAGTACTCTGGGAATCGCTAGACAATAAATCCATGTAGGGGCGATAGACATTGTCCCCAGGTGATTGGGGGACCCCCAGCCTGCTACACCACGCAGCGGCAGGCATGTCCCGCATCATACCGGGCATCATCCCGTTCATCCCGAGGATCATTCCCTCATCCCCACTGCCATTCCGGGCATCATTCCCCCCATCATATCGGGCGCCATTCCGGGCATCATCCCGGACATCCCTGCAGTTCCGCCGGCATTTCCCCCACCTCCAACGGGAAAAGTCTGTTGTTTGTGACTCGCTCGTAGCGGGAGAATCACTGTCGTGCTCCATTTATTTTCAAAAGAAATGAAAGTAGAGAGAGAAACTCGTTAAAACAAGTGGTGCGAAATAAATGAAGTTCAACGAGTCGTATATATAGAGTTTTTAAAATAAATAAAAAATCAAAAATCGGGACGTCCGTCGGGGCACCGCAATGGCGGACGTCGCCGGAAGCCCGCGGATACCTCAAGTCTGCCGGGGAAGTCTGCGTCCGCCTTCTTGTGCCTAATGGAGGACGTCCCGCGCGGACATCCGGCACTCCAGTCCGACGTCCGGTGGAAAGTCCGCCATTGCGGATGCTCTTAGGACAACTATTCTATGATTCTATCAGTGGGCGGACCCAAATGGAGGTGACTAGGGGCTAAAGCCCTTAATGAATTTATTTTTTAAACAATTTTTTGTTAATGTTTTGTGAAATTTATTGATATTTAATGTAAATTATTGTATAACAGCTGAAGGGAGGATTTTTTTTGCACGTGTGTCGTGTGCACGTGTTCCTCCTTTCAACAAGATTTTTAATTTTTCCACTAATGCAACAAATATTACAAAGTATAAGCAGCAAGAGCGGGGTAGAACCACAGAGACTAGGGACCTACTCGAGATTGTTTCTACGACACAATCGGAAAAGGGATCGGCTGCTGCCACGCATTCATTAAGTGGGTTAAGACTCTAATCTACTTGACCTGGCAGAATTAAACTGGATCTATCTACCTGACCTAGCGGATGAGAAAAGTACGAACACTTGCATGACAACCAAACTCATGGCAACTTGTAAACTGGAGTTAAGCTAACTAGAACACATGTGACTGAAGGAACATGCTAAAACTTTCCCAAAATAGGCAGACAAAGATGCAAAAGCAAGTGAGGTCCATTTTTCCTAAACTGACTGGGGCTGGCAGAAAACTGTGAAAAGCAAAAAAAGCAAAAGCAAAAAGCAGATCTGATTTCTAAGGGCATCAGTAACCCCGTCCCCATTTCCGGCCCCAAGTCCCCTCCACGTCATCATTCCTCTACAGTTGCGGCCCAGGCCCCAACTGCTGTAACCCTGCAGGCCGCAACTCGGGCCGCAACTAATAAATGACACTATTCACAACTCCAACCTATTTAACTCGAAAACGCAATTCGTTGAACAATTGAAACCGGGAAAATGCATTGTTCATTCGAAATTAACATTACATTACTAGACGAAGCAAATTTAAAATACAAGAAACCCGTGCCACGACTACTACTTCTTCATTTGGGCGCGAAGGTAGGCGATCATCTCACGGTGCAACTCGAGCTCGTATTTATAGACATCGAATTTAAAAAAAAAATACAAAATTGGATTTGCGTCCCGGCCCGAAGACCGTGTAACGCTGGGCCGGGACGCGGGACTTGCGGCCCGTCACCGTGCAACCCCGTCCCGGGCCGGGACGCGGGACGCTCCCCAGGCCGGTCACGCGTCACCGGGACGGGCCTGAGCCGTGCCGCCCTTCCGTGTAATGCATGGGACGGGCCGGGACTCGCGAGATGCGGCCCGACCCCTTGCGTTACGCATGCTCTAACAACCTCTCACTTCATCTTCTCCAAACAATAAAGTAAAAACAGAGCATGGAACAGAGCTTCAACACCAATCCAAGCCCCTTGGCCTAGCGGTAAAGGGTGCTGGATACCGCGTCCATCCTGGAGGTCTCGAGTTCGAACCCTGGGTGGCGTAATTTGTCTTTCCTCCTTGTTATAGGAGTTGATTTGTAATTTCCTCCTTCATATATATGATATAAATATATGAAGTTAATTTATTTATTTTTTTAAAAAAAAACAGAGCTTCAACACCATTGACGAAATAAAACAGAGCATGCTTTAAAACGAGACGTAAACAAGAAATTCAAGCTAGAACTCCCAGATCTACTCTCCTGGGTCAAGCAAAAAACGGAATAAACACATATTAACCTTGCATGCATCACCTAAACTAACAGATCTCATAAATCGAGCACGTGAACAACTAGATCTCAACCTCTAAACTACTAGAAATCATGTAAACAACATGGATCTAAACATCTAAGCCACCAATTGCGAAAAGCATCCAAGAAACATGAGTAAATAGCATCATCAACATGAAAATAAATACCAAAGCTTCATAAAACTGGAAATAAGTCGAGATCCAAAGGCAGAGTCGTCAATTCCTCTGATGAAACTCGAGATCCAACTACATCATCTCAAAAGCGGTAAAGAAAGCAAGGATCCAACGTTGGAGTCGTCAATTCCCCCGTCGAGACCATCGAACTGAGCTAAGAAAGCAGTTAACTATCTAAACTAAGCTACGAAATCAGCAACTCAACTAAACTAAGCTAAGAAAGCGGTGGCGTTAAGCGCCTATGAGAGTTTCCTACCTAAACTACGAGAATGGTAGCGTTAAGTGTTGCCTTCTTCATTCATGTTGGTCCCTTTATATAGGGAGGCTTCAAGCTCAAATCCCTAGAGTATGCTCTTCATGATTTGACGTTTGTACCCTTAAAATAGGATCTTTTAAAACTGCTCATTTCTTCACTTTTTCTGCTCCATTTTCCCTGTTCCGGGTAATTTGTGTGCGTTCCTAGGTCCAGAAGATTTTTCACGCACCTGCTCTCCTGATAATTCTCCTTGACCTAGCGGATTTTTGACAATTTTTACTCATTTTCTGCTCATTTTGCATCTGCTCGGTCAATTTGCAGCATCTACTTGACCCAGCAAATATCTGCACACTTAAGCTCAAATTTGCGCATTATCTCCCCCAAAAAACATGTAATATCACCCAAAACCAATGCATGAAACGAGCCTTATCAACAGCCCTTACAAATGATGAAAATTGTCCAAAAATATACATTGAAATAAAAATTAGAAATCTCAGCCTCTATCATGTATATTTCTGTGTCCGCCCCTGATTCTATCCATCAAGGTTCCTACAAATCAGCACGGAGAATAGTTACTAAGTCCGCTGGTGAATACCCTTAGTAATTACTAAACCATAATTAATGTGGGACAACAACAGTTATACACAAGCAAAAAAAAAAAAAAAAAAGAAGGGAGCAACATAGACGTATGTGTTGGAATAGAGTGGTATTGTGGTTCATGTCTGAATCTAAGATTTCGGGTTGGAGTCTACCGAAGCATATTTATTCAAATTCATCAAGAATAATAACTAAATTTCTTTCTACATATGAAACAACAACTTTATACTTGTATATTTCCTTGGCTTGCCACTTCATTTGCAGAGGGTATGTTTTAGGCATACACAAATCAAATCGGACTGCCGGTTCACAAACCGGAATCGGAACCGGATGGCGGTTCGGCGGTTTAAGCGGGCCGGTTCAGGTTCAAAAAAATCGTGAACCGTAACCGGCGGTTCAAAACCGCTGGTTTGTCGGTTTGAACCAGCTGTTCAGCGGTTCCAACGGTAGGATTCCGGCTAGGGCGTAGGTTTTCAGGCTAGGTGTGCAGAAAAACCGGTGGTTTCCGAAGGTTCAGGACCTTTTTCAGGTGGCAGCGTATAGGTGGCAGTGTGTAGGCCTGAAAACTGGTCAGAAACCGCCGATTTTTGGTCAGAAACCGTGGACTGAACCGCCGGTTCAGGCGGTAAACCGGCTGAAATTTGAACTTTTTTTTTATTTCTTCCAATTTTTCTCCTATAAATACCCCACTTCCCCTCAATTTAGTTATGTAGAAACATCTCCTTCGCCGACTAAGAGTATATATACTTATAAATTTATTGTTCAGAACTTCAAGTCTTTTTTGTAATTTGTAATTAGCTTTGTTGTAGACTAGTAGTCTCGTTGTATTTAAATTTTTTGTTTAAGACTTCAAGTTTTTTTGATTTGTAATTGTTGTAACTTGTAACCTCTATAAAATTGCAATTTTCATCGTGATTTTTTGAATTTTATTTACGCACATTTCATAGATAAATAAATAAGAAAATGCAAAAAAAAATTACGAACCGCCAAACCGGCCAGGAACCGGCGGTTTTTGGCCTGAAACTGGCGGTTCTGAACCGCCGCCTGAACCGGAACCCTTGACGGGCCGGTTCAGGTTCATGGAAATGTTGAACCGTGAACCGCCGGAACCCTTGACAGGCCGGTTCAGGTTCATGAAAATGTTGAACCGTGGACCGCCGGTTCCGAACCAGAACCAGCGGTTTATGAACCGTGTGTGTTCGGAACCGGCGGTTTATGAACCGTGTGCATGCCGTATGTTCACAATCTCACTACAACAACTCCAACGAAAATTAACAGAAAATCTTGTGATCCATCTTTCTCAGCGTTTAATGTATGTCATCTTCGATAAACTTCTCATTTGAGCTTTGCTATGAGGATTTAGCTGCGGTGCAGCATCTCCCGCAACCTCCCTCTTCTTCTCCTTCTCCGTCTCCACCTTCACCTTAAAACTCAACTCTTTGATGAGATGTGCTCCGTTTGTTCCGGGCGCTTTAGACCTAGTCCCATTGCCTTGCTCCTCCGCTGCAGTGCTACTTACCTTCGAAGCCGTGGTGTTGCTTTTCTCCTGCTCGAAGAAGAGGACTTGCACGACCGTTCTTAGTGGCAGCCGCTCGTTCTTGCTAGCGTGAGATCGCACTTCTGGAGACAGTTTTTGGCAGTCTAAGAAGCTGCAGAGGTGTTTCTTATTTGCTTTGCTCGCATCAGGATGTGCCTGTTTGTTGCATAAGAAATATAAAACCACATAGGGTCATCTTAGGTTGATAACTATCTTAAATTGATAACCAAAATATAACACGAAGACATTTGTGTGTCAACAACTTGTAGTTGACATACGTATCTCTTGTGCTGATGTCTTTTGTTGACATCTATATTACATGTCAACACGAGACATACTACGTATGTCAACTACATTTAGTTGATCATCGTGTTGACATCAATAACGCAGGTTATTGACATATTTATCAATTATCAACTGATCATATCGCAAGCCACATATTTTATAGAATTAAAAGCTTTTTCAAGAATGTATATATGTACCTTGAGATAGATGTTGATTGCTTTGTAAAGATGGTCATGTTGAGGCCTTGCTGTTGCTGGAAGAGTTTCAATCAGAGCCACCATTTTCTGAGCTGGCATTCTTGCATCCTTTGCAACTACTTGCAGGTAAGAATCAATGAGCTTCCCCACCTTATGCATCTCTCGCAGCGACTCCCTTTCGCCTGCTGAGCTGCGACGTTTCCACTGCCTCAAGAAGCTCCATGCAACCGTCTTAACCAGATCAACGTCGTGTGAGGTGGGAAGCAGCAAGTCCGGAAGCGTGGCCTCGTGTAGCTGCAGCCCGGACAGCCTCAGGAGCTCTGCTTTTGACACTGGAGACGCTCCAAGAGAGTTCGTGGCACTGAGGAGCCTCAGCAGGAATTTGACCGAGACAGACCCTTTCTCCGCTGGAATGAGCTTCACAATCGTCTCAAGGATTTTCCGTTTTCTGTTGGGAGATTCGCGGGAGGAATTGAGCAGCCAGCAGTGCGCGTAGACGTGCAATGCCTCGCCAATGAGCTGCGGCTGCAGCATGCTGGTTGAAGAGATTGTTGTGACTATGCTGCTAAACACGTCTATGCCTAGGCAGGATAAGTCCTCTGTCCACCAGTCCTTTGGTACTGATTTGCGCTGTTTCCTGACGTATCCCGGCCTTGTATACGTGTAAGACCACCTAACCTTCGTTGGAGGCGTTAGAATCTTGTCAACGATGGACTCAACGCATCGTCTCACAACACCAAGATTCACACACCACTCGTGCAATCTCTCAGCGTTCTGTAGTGCGATGAGAGCGTCCTTCCACGCTTGGAGGATGCACGACGAGAAGAAGGCCTCCAGCTTTGCAATGAAGTTCCCGTGTTCGAATTTCTCGGTCATACGCAGGAAACTAGCAGCGCAGAAGGCTGGCACAAAGTTGTGTGCACTGAGGCTGATTGTGATCCCATAACAGAACTTAGCACAGAGCTCGAACGCCTCCTCACCTCCCGGGATGTCGTGTAGGTCTACAGAGATGCTCCCACCGTCGTCTTTCTCAGAGCAAAGCCGTTGCAATAGGCCACATTTTGGAACAAGACAAGACTGCGCTAGGCACAAAAGCAAGCATTACCAATTTGATCATTCTAAATTATTGGATTTCAACTAAAAGTTTACCTTGTGGAGAAGATAGGTCATGCCATCTATCCTAATGGTGAGGTCAGCTGGCACATCTGATAGCAAAGTCCTGATCAAATTTTCAAAATTTATTATCTGTAACAGCTTATATATATATATTAAACAGCAGTTACATATACTCAAATTTGGGCCTACCTCGTTGTCTCATCTGTGTAAAAGGTGTCTGGATTTAATCCAAGTTTCATAAACTTCATTTCTGCAACAAGAAGATTTTAAGAGCAAAAATCAGTTGCTAGTGAAATGTTTCTTCAAAGGGACCAAGGGATTGAAAAATGCAAATTCAAGAATCACTTGTTTCCCAAAAGAGAGATTATAATTTATCCCACACACTTCAAACATCAACGCAAATTCTTGATCTAGCATACTTGATAAAGTGTCTTTTGCAAATCATTGAGCTTATTTGGAAGTGGGAATCCTGAAAAAAAGTTGAGAAAAAATGGTAGTAGGTAGAAATAAAGTATTCTTTCACAAAACAAAAATGGAACTTGCTTTTTCATGAAAATGAGGAGAGGCAAAAATAAAAGCAGGAAACCATATATGACTAATGCATTAACATTTTGATCCAAACACCACAAACATACATAATTTCTTGAAAAGCACTATCAACTTATGTTACATAAATATGGTAGCTACCCAAATTAGTAGCAATAGGTTTACTTTTGTTTTACTTTATTCTTGCTTTGTTTTACCTATCAGTTTACAAGTGACCAAACTTCAAATTAGGGAATTTAAGCATCAAGATTGCAAACATACCTCAAAATTAGCAGATTCAAGATATTAGAGAATGATCATAATAGAGAGAGAAGGCAATTGTAGAAGGAAGTGAAGCAAAAAAGGAAAATGTGTATTAAATGTGAATGTGGGCTTAGTCAATATGATTAATAATGTGGGAAAAGCAATTCTACTTAGACAAGATATTACATGCATGACCGACAATAAGATTTACTCTGCCTCTTGCTTCAATTCTATAATGCTACTTTCGTACCATTTCTTCATATTTAACCACAAATCAATATCATTTTTTCCTAATATTTTACTTTTTCGTTTTCAATTAGGATGTATCTTAATTCCTTAATAATAATAAAAAACTACTAATTATGCAAAGGCAAATAATTAACTAAGATAGATGCATGAATCGATTGTTGAAATAAAAGAAAAAAATTGGCCCTAAGAGCATCCACAATGGCGGCGAGCGGACCGGCTAGCTGATTCCCGGCGCTGGCCGGTCCGCTCGCCGAACCATTGCAGCCGGCTAGCGCCAAATCGGCGAGAAAATCGGCGAGCGCACGCCGATTCCCGAGTGCTGGCCGATGCGCTCGCCGATCGGCTGGCTGCCATTGCAGGCTCCCGATCGGCGAGAGATCGGCCAGCCGATTTTTTATTTATTTTTATTTAATTTTCGAAACACTATATATACGCGATCGGCCAGCTGAGGAGTACAAACGGCGAATGAACGAAGAGTTGGAGGCCTATATGTCCCGTGAGATAAACCGACTGATACAAAGGGCCTTACAACCGGCGGTACCTCGACCTCGACCCGTTGTCCACCACCGAGCAGTGATTGAGCGGGATCACGTAGCTGCACATCAGCGGCTATATGAAGACTACTTCGCACCGGAGCTGCGGTTCAACGCCAACCTTTTCAGGCGGCGTTTTAGGATGAGCAGGGCCATGTTTATGCGTATTGTTGACGCTTTGGAACGTCAATATATGTGTTTTCGCTTCAGGCACGATGCGGCTGGCAGACCCGACCACACACCTATTCAAAAGTGCACTGCGGCAATCAGGCAGTTGGCCTACGGAGGCGCGGCAGACATGTGGGACGAGTACCTCTACATCGGTGAGACGACTGCCCTACGGAGGCCCGGTCCAAGGCACGGCGTGGCCGCCCCCAACGTACGAAGTGGGGTACCTCACGATGAAGTCGGCCGCCTCCAAGCACATGCCGACATGCGCCAAGTGGAAGCTCATATTCGACTCAAAAAGGATTTAATTGAAGAGTTGTGGGCGCGGAGGACTACACGAAGTAAGTTTTTTTTTTAATTATGTAATTTTTTTAATGTACCTTTTTTTTATTTAAATAAAATTATTGCATTTTCTCGTATTTGTGTCGTAAGTTGAATTCCGTATTTTGTGTGATTGTTATTTTTATAATTTTGTTTATTGTTGCTAGCCTATGGCTAGACTATTGCTTGTCCAGTTGTTTGTCGTGATGATGTAGCATGAGGAGTTTTTAGTGCTGATAATGTGGCAGGAGGAGTTTGTGGCTAGGCTATGCCTGAGCTATTGCCATCGTGGATGCTCTAAAGCTAACGAAACTTATAGAATGTGGAATTAATTAAAATTAAAATTAACCAAAAAGAGAAAAAAAAAACATCATAATTTAACAAAAGAATAATTTTAGAGTGCCACTAGTGTCTTTTTCTTTCTTTTCACGATCGTTCAATCAAGAGGCAGATTAAATTATATTAGTGAATATCGAAAATGAAATCATCATGTCCTTTCTCCTTAATTTGTTCGCTCTTAAGCACTCAAACATTGTAATTTGTAATTAATTATTTAAACCCAAAACTATGAAAACTATCGAACGAATGAGTTAATCTTCTTCAAAATAGGCTATGATATTTAGGTGTGATTACGTTATTCAATCATAATATGAATGTCATTCGATTTAAATATAAATTTTCTTCAAAATTAATTCATTATTTAGTGATTTAGTAAAACATTTAATTCATCTAAAAATATAAATTTTCTTAAAACTATCTTTCATTAAAGCCAAATTTAAATCTCTCACTACTCTATCAAGTCGGGATAGAGAAGTCTGGAGCGAGGGAATCGCCAAGTATAAAAAAAGATAATAATTAAAAATTTTCCAGCATTATTATTTATTTAATTAATACAAAAGTAACCTTTTATAAGTAGCACTCCGCTTGGACATGTCATTTCCAAGAAAACCGTGGACTAACATGCTATAATTTTCATTTAAATACAAGAAAAAGGGATTATTAGTGATCAGAGCTTCAAGAAAATGTAATACTACTAGTAAATTTGATATATTTATTGCAGACAAGCAATCATGAATCATGGAGGAAGTAATTTCAATAATGGGGAATTTAGCAGTCTATCTATCTTTAATCTCATGGCGTAAAGCAACATCATTTCCAACATCATTTTAATTTTTAGAGGAAGAATATATGCTATCATCACAAGGGGACATTAGGGCCATGGTAAGTTGGTAACTGTGAGATCCAGAGCCTTTGCCGCTAGACATTATGGCCATGGTAAGTTGGTAACTGTGAGATCCAGAGCCTTTGTCTTAGTGGCAAGGAGCTTTAACATTATTGCATGAGGTGCTGAGAGCATGCGTAACGCTTGGGGCCGGGCCGCAAATTGCGAGTCCCGGCCCGTCCCATGCATTACACGGAAGTGCGGCACGGCTCAGGACCGTCCCGGTGACGCGTGACCGGCCTGGGGAGCGTCCCGCGTCCCGGCCCGGGACGGGGTTGCACGGTGACGGGCCGCAAGTCCCGCGTCCCGGCCCAGCGTTACACGGTCTTCGGGCCGGGACGCAAATCCAATTTTGTTTTTTTTTTAAATTCGATGTCTATAAATACGAGCTTGCGTTCCATCCATTTCAATCCCGCGTTCCATTTCAATACTCTATTATACCCTTTGTATTTTCGGCGTCAATGGATTGGTTCAACAGCGATCAACGTGAGATGGAGGAGTTCGTTAACTCGAACAATTGGTACATACCGTCATCGCAACCATCGCAGACACAGCCTAGTCCGGGAGTCGGTAGCAACGGCGACATTACATCGCCGGTCAACACCGACGAGTTCGAGGTCAGTGAGATGGAGCCCGCTCAAGAGCGGGGAAAGGAGAAGGTCGGGGAGGAGGATGGGCCGAAGAAGTACACTCCGCCCGAGACAATGTGGCTTGCGAGGAACTACATCGACGTCTCCGAGGATCCTATCATCGGCAACCAGCAGACCGGCAAGGCTTTTTGGGAGCGGATTGCGCAGAAATATAACGCTGGCCGTCCGGAAGGGTCGAGCGAGCGTAGCTACGTGAAGCTGCGCAAGCATTGGGGCCGGGTCCAGGCGGATATGAGCAAGTGGAACGGAAAGTGGGCCAACGTAGTCCGTATGTGGCCGAGCGGGCACAGCGAGGCGGACCTCGTCGAGAAGGCAAAGGAAGCGTTCTTCACTGACGGGAAGAAGACCTTCAAGTACTTCGAAGTTTGGAAGCTCGTCGAGAAGAGCCCGAAGTACACCAGCGGTGCTGAGCCAGCGGCAACTGGGGCGGCGAAGAGAACCAAAGTTTCCGCCTCTGGAAACTACTCTTCGAGCGAAGGAGGTCCGGCGATCGACCTCAACGTGACGGACGACGATGTCTTCTACTCCTCTCCTAGCATTCAGAGCCGCCCGACAGGAACAAAGGCGGCCAAGAGGAAAGCAAAGGGGAAGGCAGCTGCGAGCAACTCCGCTATGGTGCCACCGCCGACCAATCCGTCTCTGGATAAGATGTCCGACACTTTGTCGGAGATGAATATTACATGGCGGATGAGCCAGCTGACGGAGTTGACAGCGAGGGATACATCGAAGATGTCGGACGAGGAGCTCGAGTTGCACCGTGAGATGATTGCCTACCTTCGCGCCCAAATGAAGAAGTAGTAGTCGTGGCCCGGGTTTCTTGTATTTTAAATTTGCTTCGTCTAGTAATGTAATGTTAATTTCGAATGAACAATGCATTTTCCCGGTTTCAATTGTTCAACGAATTGCGTTTTCGAGTTAAATAGGTTGGAGTTGTGAATAGTGTCATTTATTAGTTGCGGCCCGAGTTGCGGCCTGCAGGGTTACAGCAGTTGGGGCCTGGGCCGCAACTGTAGAGGAATGATGACGTGGAGGGGACTTGGGGCCGGAAATGGGGACGGGGTTACTGATGCCCTGAGTTCGAGGCCTCTTGAGATCAGTTGTAATTTCCTCCTATCTATAGTATAAGAGTTTATTTGTAATTTCCTCCTATCTATAGTATAAGAGTTTATTTGTAATTTCCTCCTATCTATAGTATAAGAGTTTATTTGTAATTTCCTCCCTTATATAGGAGTTAATTTTGAAAAAAAAAATTGGTAACTGTGAGGGCAAATAATATCCCACATTGGAGAATGAACAAGAGTTGCAAGCATATAAATGGGCTACCTCAACTCCATTAGTATGAGGCATTTTGGTAAGTACCACAAGAGCAAAACCGTGAGGGCTTTGCCCAAAGCGGACAATGTCATACTAGTGTCGAATTCGGGTGTGCACCACTGACCCCAACAGTGGTATCAGAGCCCTTCAGGGCTGTGGCTCGGGGTTCTGTGGGTTACGCTTGCAAGTTCTCCAATGTCTTTGCGTGAGCTCGACCATGACCTGTGGTGACCTAGTGACCTGTAACATGGGGTGGACATGTGGTCTTGGTTTGAGGGGAGGATTGTGAGGGCAAACAATATCCCACATTGGAGAGTGAATAAGAGTTGCAAACATATAAATGAGCTACCCCAACTCCATTAGTATGAGGCCTTTTGGGAAGTACCCCAAGAGCAAAACCGTGAGGGCTTTGCCCAAAGTTGACAATATCATATTAGTGTGGAGTTCGGGTGTGCACCACCGATCCCCAACAATAACAATTATTATAGTAATAACATGATTAGCATTTTAGCATGGCTAATCACTGATTTTAACAAAAAAATTCTAGTTGAAAATATACACAACTTACATTTTATTCTATACAAAACTTTAAGGAAATATATTACATTTCAAATAATACTAGATTTTTGGGTTATTTTTTGTAAAATTATCATTCACTTACGCCCCACTGAAATTTAGTGAAACTAAAAAAAATTGTAGGAGTAAGTTGTACTCCATCCGTCCGCCAATAGAAGTCTCATTTCTTTTTAGCACGGATTTTATTAAGACATGTTAAGAAAAGTAGAGGGAAGAAAGTTAGTAGATATGCGTCTCATTTGTATGTATATACTAGTTTTAAATGATATTTGAGTGGAATGAGTTATTAGAATATAAGGCATCTTTACCATTTATAGTAATTATGAACCGGGACTTATTCGCGGACGTACCAAAATGGAAAAAAATATGATCACTCCTATTGGCGGACGAAGGGAGTAATATTTTACAAAATTATTATAATGAGACAATCAAGTAATGAAAATTCATATATGACATTATAAACAATTTCCTTAGATAATATTATTATACAATAACGAATTAAGGACTAGTCCGTCCTTTGAAATAGAAATTAGTTTCACTTTGTTTTCTTTTAAAATTAGAAATTTTTTATTTTAGATTTTTTTTTTCACGATGAGACTTATTCTCTATTAATAATATTTCAATTAATTTTTTATAATTCTTTCCTTTACTAACTTTGCATTAAAATGCATACTATTTAAATAATTTGTATTTATAAACGACGAAAGTAGTATATGATGTAATGAAAATTATACTAGTACATAACATTGTTAGTCTGCAATTTTTTATCCACACAAATTAAAAGTAAGATTTTATTAATCATATTTGCACTTAAAAACAATTACTATCCTCCTTGAGTGATACTGTGGCAAGACATGCATACTAATCCATTTACCAATGTACGAAAAATCCACGACATAGTTAGAGCATCCACAATAGTGCTCGTCCCGACGGACGTCCGGCCGGCGTGCCGGAATTCCGCGCGGGACGTCTGCCATTGTGCAGCGGTGACGAGGATACGGACGTCCGCTGCGGACATCGGAGGTTCGCGGTGTTCCAGGGACGTCCACCATTGTGTTGACTCCACGGACGTCCGCGCGGACGTCCCGATTATTTTATTTTTTTTTTCCGAAAATTCTATAAATACAGCTCGTTGAACTTCATTTCATTCGCACCACTTGTATTAACGAGTATCTCTCTCTCTAAATACTTTTCTTTCGAAGATAAATGGAGCACCACGATAGTGATTCCCCCACCACGATAGTGATTCCCCCGCCACGAGCGAGTCGCAGGGACCGATCTTTCCCGTTGGCGGAAGTACCCCAATTTCTGCCATGATGTCCGGAATGGCTGAGATGATGCCCCAAATGCCCGGGGTGAGTGCCGGAATGACCCCAATGCCGGGGATGATGCACGGAATGCCGGGGAAGATGCCTGAAATGCCGGGGATGATGCCGCCCCAGATGACCGGGATGATGATGCCGATGATGATGCAGGGCTCGCCTGTCGCTGCGGGGGAAGTAGGCAGGGGGTCCCCCAATCACCGGTGGACAATGTCTATCGCCCCTATATGGATTTACTGTCGACGGACAACCCCCCAAGTACTCCTCTCGAGACTCAGTTCACTAGCATCGAGACGTTCTCGTTTGAGGAGTTGAGACTATCTCCGATCCGGGATTCTCCCACAGACGCACCAACGGCGACATGGAGGAGGGGGAGGACAAGGAGAGGGTGGGGCAGGGGACGGGGCACTACCTCGCCTGCGGCGGGGTACGATGGTGAGACGGTGGCCGCTGAGGTGGGGGGGATCCAGCGGGAAAAAGAGGACCGTCTGGTGCACAGAGGAGTGCATCGCGCTTGCGAAGGCGTGTATCAGTATAGTGGAGGATCCATATATTGGGGCTAACCAGCATATCGACAGGAAGCTACCTCCAATTCAAACCGCCAGGGGGGAATCCTCACAACAAAGAGCAATGCCGGAAATGTGGGAGCGGCTGAAGAGGCAGCTCAGCCGATTCCCCGACATTTTCACAAAGAACCTCCGTTCGGCAACCAGCGGCATGTCTGCCGAGGATGTGAAGCTTCTGTCTCACCATCAGTTCATAGACGTTGAATCTGGCTGGCCGAAGCGGACGAAGATCAACGCCTCCGTGGAGTACAGTAGCAGTGCTGGTTCCCACGAACTCCCCCCCGCCGAGGCAGAGTTCCCGACACCTTCATCGTCGGCCCGCCGCCATCGCCCGGTGGGGCAAAAGTCCGAGGCGCAGATGGCGAGTGGAAGCGCCAGTGGGTCCGCCGAGGCCCAATCGGCAGCTCCTACCCAAAACGATCCCGAGCTCCCTTCACTCGCCCGCGTCGCTCAACATGAAACCCTGTTACGTGCAATCGTTGAATGGCGGACATCGACCGATCGCCATTACAGGTCGTCGCTGAAGGATATCATCAACAGTATGCGGCGCGATTTGGGGTTGGGAGACATGGCGGAGAGTGGCGAAGAGGTGACTACCGGCTGGGACGACGAGGGTACTGGCGGCGGGGAATCCGAGGAGTGAGACGACGATTTTTTTTAACTATGTAATTTTTTTAAAATAATTATGTATGTTTTTTTGTACTATGTATGTTTTTTTTAAATAAAGTGGTTGCAATTTCTCCGTATTTGTGTCGAAATTTTAATTCCGTAAATTGTTTAATTTGGTGAATTTGTGAATTTTTATTATTGTGGGAAGTCCGTCGGGATGTCCTTGGGGATGTCCGCCACTGTGCAGTGGAATGTCATTATGACGTGGCAGTGTAGTGGGAAGTCCTTATGATGTGGCAAGAGGTATTTTTGGGATGTCCGCGGGGATGTCCGTCGGGACATCCGCACCACTGTGGATGCTCTTACTATTTTGACCAAGAAAATTTCGGACGAGTATTTTATTAGGAAAAAAATATTTATAATAAAATTTGAACAATTTATACAAGGTGATAACAACGGAAATCTAGTGGATTAAAAATTTATACAAGATGATAACAACGGAAATCTAGTGGATTTTGTGATATTCTATTTAAAGATTATATTTATGATCCATAAAAATATTTGAGAACAGCAATCAATGATAATTATTATTCGATCACGATGGTTGTTGCCTTAAACAGTAAATAGAAGAGAAATTTAGAAGAAAATACAAAAAAGGAAGAGGGAATTGCATGCATTTCCTCATCTTCTCTCTAAATTACGTGTGAGAACAAAATCAATTCCAATGCCCAGCAACTTCATATCCCAAAATCATTTCCTTAAATTTAGCATTGCGAATTTGATTTTTATCCGCATTCTTCATCACCAGAAGCGAAGATTTGATCATTAACTCCATTTTCTGCACGCACTTTTGATTTAATTTTTGCTCCTCAGTTGCAGTTTTCCGCGATTTTATTCGTGAAATTCATCCATTTTATCCAAGGAGTTTTTGGAAGGATAACCAATTTATGCGTTTCCTTTTTTAAATTTACGTTTTTTTCGGTCGTCAATTTGTTTCCGCCCAAATTCAATTTTAGATTGTGTTTTTGCCTAATGTTCGCTGATTGTTCGCGGTTGTTTCCTTTTAAGCTCGATCGTCTACAAAATCAAACAATTTCGGATCATTCTTCATGCTGAAATATGAACCTTCTGGTCCGCGTAAGCGAAGCCAAAAATTTGCCTCCGATGGAGTCGAGCGGCTTTACCAATCCGTATGTGAAGCTAGAATTGGGGCGGCTGGCGTTCAGGAGCAAAGCTGTGAAGAAATGCCTGGATCCGTCGTGGTCCGAGGAATTCATATTTGAAGTGGACGACTTGAAAAGGAAGCTTGTTGTATCTGTTTTGGATGAAGAAAGGTGTTTCAATAATGATTTTGTTGGGCAGATTAGAGTGCCTGTAGCTTGGGTTTTCGAGGCAAAGGATCAATCCCTTGGCACTTCTTGGTACACTCTGCATCCCAAGAGCAATAATGCCAAGAACAAGGATTGTGGTATGTCGTTTTCCTTCTTGTTGTTTTATGCTGTTTATACTTGAATGCATTATGCATATAATGCCTGTGCATTCTAATTAGCTGTTCTGTGTACATACTGTACTTGAATTTTTTCAGTTTCTTTGAGCTAGTTTTATTTGATCAGTTGTGATTGTTGTAGAATTATTCCAAAATCAGAGAATTGGAGGCTTTACTGCTGTGAAGTTGAATGCATATGCATATAGTAATTGTTGGTGTGTTAATTGATGGGATTGCTGAAATATGGCTAGTTTTCACCAGATTGACGCTACTTTGCTATTCTACTAGGTGAAATTCTTCTCACCATTTATTTGTTGCAAAAGAATACGCCATTAGACATGCCACCCACCAGTGATTCTGCAATGTTGTCAAGAAAATATGCTGATTCTCTGCATGATTCCCCCTCAATCTCAATGTCTTCCTCATTGGCATCTTCTCCTATGAGATTAGAGGAAGATGTCCCGTTGAAAGAAGCAAAGGTTAATGCGCCAACATTAGCTGGTCGAATTGCAAAAATTTTCAATAAGAATGTAGAGCCAACAGCCATTAGCTCTATTGAAACTAGTGATGCATCAGAGGCTGAAAGTAATGATTCATTGAGTCTAGAGAGCAAGTGTGTGGAACCTTCGTCATCAGTTGATTTCGAAGAACTAATGAGAAGTTTGGAGACGAGAGAACAGAGTGGTGAAGTTCCAAGTTGTTTACCTGGAGGAGTAGTTCTTGATCAATTATATGCAATAACTCCTCGTGAATTGAACTCCACACTCTTTTCTCCAGATTCAAGCTATTTCAAGTCTTTTGCGGACATGCAAGGATCAACTGATTTACAAGTAAAAGCATGGGAATTCGATAATAATGGTGAGAGCCTAAAACGACTGGTGTCATACGTTAAGCCACCAACCAAAATGGTTAAAGCTTTGAAAGCCACAGAGGAGCAAACATATTTGAAAGCTAAAGGTGGGACGTTTGTTGTTTTGGTCGTTGTGAGCACCCTGGATGCTCCATATGGCAAAACTTTTAAGATAGAATTGCTTTACTGCATAACTCCTGGTCTAGAGCAGCCATCGGGGGAGCAATCTTCCCAACTGGTTGTTTCGTGGAGAATTAACTTCTCGCAGAGCACCATGATGAAAAGTATTATTGAAAATGGAGCAAGACAAGGCATAAAAGAAAATTTTGATCAGTATGAGAAGTTTCTGTCCCGCAGCGTAAAGCCCCTTGATCTTAAAGATATAAGTTCTGAGAAAGACCAACTTATGGCATCTCTTCAGGTAGAGCATCACTCTGAATGGACATTGGCAGTTCAATATTTCGCCAATTTCACAGTAGTCTCGGCTATTTTCACGTGGTTATATCTGCTCACACACTTATGCATGGTTATGCCTAGCAAAGTTCAGGGTCTTGAGTTTGTTGGTTTAGACTTGCCTGATTCCGTTGGTGAGATCATAGTAAGTATTTTGTTGGTTCTGCAAGGAAAACAGGTGCTGAAGTTAGTGTCCCGCTTCATGCAAGCGAGAGCACAGAAAGGTAGTCTAATATTTCAAATTGGCAAGTTGATGATGGATGGACTGTTTTAATTTTTATTCAAATGAATTCAAGCATAACGTGACTTATTACTTTAGTATGCACAGGTATCCGATTAAGATATATGATATATGTGCCCATCTTCCCCTTTATAGGTCTAAATCAGCATCGAACTTTGGCCTACTATGATACGATTTGAGAAATGTGTCCATCTTCCCCTTAAAAAGCCTTATATGGGTAGAGGATACTCCAATCTTCTATATAAAACGTGATCTTTTACCTAGTTGATGTGGGATAGAAAGAGGAGCTTCAACGAGATATATGCTTTTTCTGTCATTTTATCAGATTTTTATTTCCAGTTTATACAACTATTTCTAAGAGGCCATTTTTTTTAATTTGTTTTTTTGGTGTGCACTATAGGAAGTGATCATGGAATCAAAGGAAAAGGAGATGGGTGGTTGCTAACGGTTGCCTTAATTGAAGGAAGCAATTTGGAAGCACCTAACTCAACTTCAACGTCATCTGATCCTTATGTGGTGTTTACTTGCAACGGGAATAGAAGAACCAGCTCTATCAAGTTTCAAAAATCAGAACCTCTTTGGAATGGTATATTTGATATGCTTTCCCCCTTTAGCTAGCTTTTCATACGTTATCGTAGTTCTTAACTAAAGCAATAAGCAGCTACAATTACAATGTGTATGTCATCAGCTTCTTCATTGAGATGGATGGTTCCTTGCAGAAATCCTTGAGTTTGATGCTATGAATGAGCCTCCATCTAGGTTGGACGTGGAAGTGTTCGATTTCGATGGGCCTTTTGTTGAACCCTCATCTCTTGGGCATGCTGAAATTAATTTCCTGAAAACTAGTGTTTCCGACTTATCTGATGTCTGGATACCTCTACAAGGAAAGTTGTCTCAAGCATGTCAGTCAAAGATACACTTAAGAATTTTCTTGAACAGTACTAAGGCTACTAATAGTTTCCAAGAGTATATAGCTAAGGTGGAGAAGGAGGTTGGCAAGAAGGTACCTTCTTTATTAGTTTATGCTTCATTTCACTTTAACGTCACAATTTTCTCCGCCATATATTTCTTTGAGCTGATCACTCAGGTTCATGACATTCTTGTAGATAAGATTACGGTCTCCTCAGACAAATTCAACATTCCAGAAGCTTTTTGGGCTGCCCCCGGAGGAATTTCTCATCAATGACTTCTCCTGCTACCTGAGACGTAAAATGCCTCTCCAGGTAGGCGATTCAAATGTTTATTCAATTTTTTTTTACCATTTATTGGAAAATACGAACACGCTTTACTATTATCCTGTAAAACTAGTGATATTTGTTGAGGGTCATTTATCTCAGTGGATTAGTGTGTGTCTGCCAGTGCTTTGACCAATTGATTACTTCATGCGGTAGGGCCGTCTGTTTCTTTCAGCAAGAGCGGTCGGGTTCCATGGAGATATATTTGGTCAGAAGTCGAAGTTCTTATTTCTCTGGGAAGACGTGGAAGATATTCAACGCATCCCTCCCACTCTATCATCAATGGGAAGCCCTGTCATCAGCGTGATTCTAAAGCCTGGAAGAGGAACTGATGCACGGCATGGAGCACGGTCACTAGATGCAAAAGGCAGGCTGGGGTTTCATTTTCATTCTTTTGTATCTCTCAATGTTGCCCACAGGTAACATTCACATATATAACTTTTAATGTAGTATATGTACATGATTACTTCTAGCAATGATTTTGCATGTTTATCCTCTGGCTTTCAGCTGTCAAGCTGTGAGCTTATTAGTTTCTTTTCTATCCTTACTGCATAAACAGCTATCTTTCCCCATTATGTTTTACTCTCAGTGCCATTCTTGGTTTTATTTTTGTTTCTCCTGTGATGTGTTTTCCGGAGTCAGTTGTTTGCTTTGTTGCTTAGAGAGTGTGACAAGTTGCCTTATACTGAATCTAACAGTTTAAACTGCATCGGATTGATTCTCTTTTCATAACTCTCAGGCCTAGGATATTGAGTTTCTATTTTCACATCCTCCATGCCATTGCATCCACATAATTGATTGGTGGGCTTCTGTTATTTATCTGACTACAGAAATGAGAATTGTTATTTACTTTTATTGAATAGTATAATCAAAACTAAGGTTTTGTAGCACAGTTCTTGATATAGTTCTAGATTTGAGTAAGACCAGTCAGTCATAAAGAGTTCAACAATTGTTTATCTGTGATCAAGAAAATTCAGAATTATATTTATGAGAAATTTAAACAGAAGCCTGATGAGAAGCTAAATTTGATGAAAGTCATTACAATAAATGTGAGTTAAATGACAATAAATGGATGAGTTCATTATGTGTGGGTTATTTGAAAGAATGTTATAAGTGATTTGTAATACCTGTCTTTCCATTAGCATGTACACATCAATTCTTCACATCGTCCTAGTGTGTATTAAACAGAACAATGTTGGCACTCTGGAGGGCAAAAACCTTGCCACCTAAACAGGACGAGATGATACCAGAAAAAGAATCTGAAGCAAATGATGTCCGTGCTTCTGAAGATGAGTCTGTCTCTGAAACCATTCAAGCTGCAGAGGAGGAACTTGAAGTTCATTGCGATTTGATAGAAGACAATGACTCCGATGCTAAAATCACCCAGACTGAGGAGACCGCTTCTTTTCTGGGAGTTGATGATGTTAATGTGTCCACGGTTTATTCTTCCATCCTACCACTTCCGGTGAGTAAATGCACTCCCCCCACACGCCCACACCAGACATCACTAAGGAAATATGGAAAAGGAAAATAATTAGATCCGTACAATTTCACTGGTACATGAATGTAAATATTAGAAGATGGTACTTCAAACTTATAAGGGCATTCAACTTTCACTCTTTTTCATGTGGTGAATGTTGTTTTGTACTCCTATTTACTTTTTTTGTGCCATAGTCACTTTTCTTGTGCAAAATCTAATACTCCATTGTTTACTTGTAGATTAGTTTCTGCATGGAATTGTTCGGAGGAAGAGAAATTGAGGAAAGGGTGATGGAGAGAGCAGGATGCCTTAACTACTCTCACAGCCCTTGGGAATCTTATAAGGCAGACGTGCATCAGAGACAGCTGTACTATAAGCTTCAAAAATGCATACCTCTCTACAAAGGGGAAGTCGCGAGTACTCAGCAAAAGCTTCGCCTCTCTGTTAAAAATGGTTGGCTCATCAAGGAACTCATGAATCTCCAAGGCCTCCCACTCGGTGACAATTTTTCCGTACGGGCACATGCTTTATAAGTTTATCAGCTTGTCACCATCTCCCCCTTCTAAACCATTATCTGCTGCTTTGCTTATTCACAGCTTCACTTAAGGTATCACATCGAGGATCTCCCTGCGAAGTATGCAGCGTGTAGTGTTCAAGTGAACCTCGGCGTTACATGGCTGAAATACACCAGAAACCAGAAACGAATCACAAAAAATATCACTTCGATTCTAAAGAAGCGTGTGAAGCTTGTGTTTAGCATATTGGAGAAGGAATACATTGCAAAGTCATAGACATATATGTCAAAAACGTCTACCATTATTATGAAGCAATGATATATACCAATATACCATGAGTGATATGGATAGATAACTCCATATTAGAGGCTAATGTAATATTGTGTACAAAATTCAAAAAACTTTGTTAGTAAAATATGCTTAATGGATGGATAATGTACTCTTTCTGTTGCCCTGGCTAATTGCTTAGTTTATTATTTGATGCGAGGACTATTCTATAGCTTATTGAGGGACTATGAGCATTAAGGATGTCAGTCCAGCCTGCAACCCGTGGGCTGGCCCGAATAGCCCGCCAAATTTATAGGGTTAGGGTTGAATATTTATAGTCCGATAAAATTACAACCCGATTAGTCTGCATCCGATTAACCCGCAACCCGTTAGTGCCAGACCCGAAAATCCGAAGGGCTGGCCTGAAAACCCGATAAAATTTCTATTGTTCTATTTATTTGGCTCTTAATTCGTCACTTCATTGATTATTTTTATAATATATAACTACAAAAATAACTTTCAACTTTATATTAAATATACAAATTATATTTTAAATTTTTATTAATATAATAATAGATAAATAAATTTGAAATTTCAAATTCGCTAAAAAATGTATAAATTTCTAAAACAAACTTTAATTTTTCTCAAAATATGTTTATACTTAATTTTGTTCAAATCTCAAATATTAATATTTTTTCATGTTTATGTTTGAGTTTAAGCATATATCTCAAATTATCAAATTTATCATAATTAAATGTTTTACATTTTATAAGTATAACTAATTTTCATCATTATTTATTGGATTGATCACATGTTAATTTTACGATAGCAACCCGATTAACCCTTTCGGCTAGCCCGAAACCTGAGCTTTTAGGGTTAGGGTCGAACTTTTATAACCCGAAAAAATACAACCCGATTGACCCGAAACCCGTTGGGCTGACCCGAATCCCGATTGACATCCCTAAATTTATGGTATTGACATTATGTTTCAAAATCACTACACTAAAATTTAATAATCATTATTAATATGATAGTATCTTAATCAATGTCCATTAATGACGTGTGTATCCTAATTAATTACTTATTTTCGCTAATTAAAATTTAATAATCATTATTAGTAATATATTAGTAGTATCTTAATTAATAGTATTCATTAATGATGTGCGCTAAAAACCTACCAAAAGTCCAAAATCCTTTTCATTTCTGACCTGTTTCGGGTATAAGAGGGAAAAAATCTTTAAGACTACTGTTTAAAATAAAGCATTTAACACCCGGCAATAAATTGAAAATTAAGATTACTTCCGTTTCTTACTTGTTTATTATTTTTTGTGTGAAGTAGGCATCGCTAATAATACCAAATTTTATGATTATTCCTTAAAATCTTGGAGATAATATTTTTAGTAAGTATGAAGTCAATCATTATCCAATAAACTGCCATGTTGTATATAAAGCACAAAAGACTTTGGTTTTTAAACACAATTTCAAAGCATTCGTTACATAGATAGCCCAACATCAATCAAATCAGAAATGAAGAGTTCCATTTTCGCAGCTCTTCTCATTATGCTTATTATGAGTCCATGTAATTAATGATTTTTCAATTTCAGGCTAAATAAGAAGATTCCAATATATAAATTCTGACAAGTTAAAATTTGCAGTGATTTGTGCAAGAGATATAGAAGTGAAGGCAGGGAGATGCAACGAAGATCTTTCCTCCACGATCGAATTATGCGACGACAATAAATGTGTGACAGATTGTCGGAAAAAACATGGAGGGCGTGCTACGGGACGATGTTTGATGATTGATACTTGTACATGTCAGTACATATGTTAAATTATCCAACCCACAACATTACCCATTTTCAATTTATGTCATGTCATGTCATGGCTTGCCTTATATTTCTAGATCTCATTTTTTAGCTTCATGCTATTTTCAATTTCTATCTTGGGTTGTATTTCGAGATCGAGATGATTAATGAATTTTATTTACACCCACAAATTCCTTTTTTTTAATGTGTAAACAACTTCATAAATAAAAGGATAAACGGTCCAAAATGTCTCTAATGTTTGGTGCGTTAACCTGAAAATGTCTCAACATTTAGGTAATTAACATTTAGTACACATTGTTTCGATTATGGGAATAAAAATTTTCCGGGGAATGAAATGCCGATGTGGCAATTGTAAATACGCATTCCCTAGTCTACGTGGCATTCGTATATGACATGTAATTTTCGTGATTATTAAAAATCAAACAAATTACAAAATTAAAAATTCTTTTCTAATAAAAAAACCAATAGTCTCACTCTCTTCCTCGCTGTAAACGAGAAGTATTTGGGACATAATTTGATTTTACACCTAATTCCTAGGATGGTCGAAAATGATGAGTGCAGTGAATCGATCTACGGAAATCCCAAACCAGAAATTAAAAATTTACTATTCCCTCCATCCTATAAAAGATGATTCACTTTTCTTTTTAGTTTGTGCTACAAAAAATGTTATATTTTCGTTTTCAGAAAATGTTCTTTTTCACATTAATATAAAAAATAATATTTTTTTCAATCCACTTAACACATAAAATAAAACCTCCTACAATAAAGTAAGAGAGAGAATAATGTAGATAAGACTCTCCTCAACATTATTCTCACTCTTACTTTATCATTTATCCACTTTAACTATTTATTTATCATTTATCCAAAACACGTGCAAAAATAATGTTTCATATTTAATTAGACGGAT
This sequence comes from Salvia splendens, assembly GCF_004379255.2. NCBI lineage: Eukaryota > Viridiplantae > Streptophyta > Magnoliopsida > Lamiales > Lamiaceae > Salvia > Salvia splendens. The sequence continues at coordinate 19,858,242 of NC_056052.1, forward strand.
GGAGTATTTGGAAGGTTTCAATGAATTAGGTTGTTAAATTATCTTAATTTCTTCATGGGTTGTTCGTTTTTTAGGCGCTAAAGTATTTTTTCAACAAGGTGTTAGAATGTTTCTAATTAATTATTTCAGTTAAGTGAATTTTTGAAAGTATTTTTTCTCGTCCCTTTTTGAAAAATGAGCTTGCAGTGACATCCCTTATTCGGTTTTTAGGTAACCAATTAAATGTGTTACATGTTCGTTTTTTATATAACTTCAAATAAATTATTAAAATAATATATCAATTTTTATTTTTAAGAATTTCTGTAAAATTAAAAATGTGAATTACATTTTTTAATACATTAGAATTAAAATAAATATATTAAATAGGATAAACAAAACGAGGATGATGATTACACAAGATGCTCACGTAAGACTTAGCATATCATTTCCCTTCAACTATTTTTAGCATATCATTTCCCTTCAACTATCATATCATTTCCCTTCAACTATTTTTAGCATATCATTTCCCTTCAACTATTTTTATTAGAGTGAACTACAAATTTAGTCGTCCCTAGGGTTGGGGTTATCACACAACATGCCCCTAGAAAAAAAAATAGTAGCATTTTAATTATTTACGTATGAGGTCATTTTTCACCTTTCCAAGCTTTTTTTTGGACGAAACGCCCCCCAGTCCTTGGAGGGCAGTTTTGTCCATCCCTTAATCTGCCGCCACTGATACTCTGCAATACGTCGCATCATTTTTATTCTGCGCTATTACTTACTACTCCATCCGTTCCATTCCACGGTAGTTGAGTCATTTCATTTTTTGCACTCGTTTTAAAAAAATGATAAAAAGTTAAAGTGTGGAGAAAATAAAGTAAGAGAGAGAATGAATGCATTTTACTCTCTCTCCACTTTAACTATTTATTAATATTTTTTTAAAACGAACTCAGAAAATGAAATGACTCAACTATCATGAAACGAATGGAGTAATTTGTTTAGTTTTCAAGGTAGCTATCCCCTTCTTTTTTCTTCTCTCTTTTTCTTCTTCTTTCTTCTCCAACTTTCTGACTTCCATTAAAATGTCCATTGCCAAGCACAAGTTATTGAACTAGAGGGCATGAGGATGGTTTCAATGGTTGCAGGTGGCTAAGATTCACATACGAATATTGTTGGTATCGAGAAAGGGCATACCTAAAATAGTTGCAGATTCAAGACATGAGAGTTGTGGAATGCTCTATTTGTACTTCATACTTGCATAAATTACCATCTACTTTTTAATATCTTCCTCACCTAAGGATGACTGCAGTGCTGGACAACTATGTGATTTTGAGAACTTCAACACTTTGTGATGAATCTAAGTTGAAAATTTTCAACTATAAAATTTTGGCGTGAATAGTTGAAGAATATGAAAATAAGTGAGCAATTCAATGTCTATACAAGTGGAGTCTATTTATTGAAGGTAGTTGGTTGTTATGTATGCATTGTCTGGTTGATAGTGTGTCTGCCATTGGCTAGCATCAAGAGAAGTCTTACCTCGTGGATTATTTTTATTGATTCTCTTATTGTGACCATCTAACTATTAGAAATAAACAAATAATCACAAATAAAAAAAATTAATAAACACATGGAATTGTATACCCAATTTGATACAATGTGTATCTACGTCTAGGGGCAATGTCAAGCCAGAGATTTTACTATATAATTTTTAGATGAATTCTGCATAGGGAGCACCTCTAACTATAAGCAAAATAGACCACTCTAATAATAATCACACTAGGAAACATACTACACAATAAATCAAAGCTATATTAGGAATTGGCCTCAATTATTTCTTTTCAGACTCTATATTAACAATCTCTCACCTATACCATATTAACAATCTCTCACCTAACAACTACTATCATACAACTATACCCTTTTGATCTCCTCCCTGCAGCCACTTAGCATCACCTAACATTTACTTCAAGTTTCAAGGCCAACTAAAGCTATGCATAGATTCAACTCTCTAACGTCACCACATTAAACAGGTCTGCTGGATTCTCACTATCAAGTATCTTCTCAGGTTATCGGATTTTTATCTCCAATAAGTATCAAATGTAAGGTACTTCAACTCCACATGATTTTTCCTATAATGAAATGCTATAGTATATTATTCTTGTTCTCTTTCCCAAGTTCATCTAAGAAACTTTGCAACTACAACATTCCTTTACTTGCCTCCGCCACAACTACATATTCAGCCTTCATAGTAGACAGAACATGCGATCTTCTGCAACTTAGAAGTTCATGAAATCAACGACGGAACTAGGTGGGGTCGGGCGGGGTTGGCTAACCCTACCATCGGTCCGTGAGTACTACTTGGGAAGCTCTATAATCCGTCCTCTGACCCACGACAGCTTCGCCACCCGACCCCACGTACGAAGACTCCGCCTCTATGGAAACTTAGAGAATAAATGAGAAGAGAGTAGAGAAATATAGAGAAACCATTGTCGTGGATTATAATAGGAAGGAAATTTAGAGAAGATGAATGAATTTAAAGATACTGTGAAAATTTAGTGAAGATGAAGCTCCGTCGATGAATTTTGAATTTGAAGAAAACTGTAAACTAGTAGCTAAGGGCATCCGCAGCGCTGACTCGTTGCCAGCTCGTTCTCGTCTCGGCGAGACGAGACAACATCGAGCCAGCGATGCGGCCACCCCGTCTCGTCTCGTATCCCTCCACCGAGAGCATGTTGGCGAGCTCTCGTGCGGCCGTGACCCCCACTCGCCGGCCAACGAGTGGGCGCCATTTATATCCGTTGAAAAAATATTTTTTTAAAAAAAAAATTTAAAAAATTCTGAAAAATCGGAAAAAAATCCCCCAAAAATACTAGCCGTTTATAGCCATTTTTTCCAATATTTTAATTTGTTTTCTATTTTTTAAACCCCCAATCACTTCTATAAATATCAAATCATTCCCACAAATTATCCACCATAAAAAAACTCTCTATTCTCACTCTACATTCTTCATCTCAAAACATTATTCTTATCCCAAATTTAATTCATTCATAGATCCATTTGAGCAAATGCATCGAATGATGGAAGAATCGCTAGAAGCGGATCGACGTAGGGAGGAGGAGGAAGCCACGACACGTCAAAAGCGACCCCGGAAATACATCCATCGTTTCCGGGAAGAAGCCCGCAAGGTTGGTACGAGATTACTTTTGTGAGAATCCGGTATGGGGTGATACCTACTTCCGTCGCCGTTTCCGCATGCGGCAGGAGCTATTTCTGCATATCGCAAATACATTGGCGGCCATGGAAGAGTACTTCCAAGAAGGGTTCGACGCTATTGGCCGTCTCATTCTCACAACGCTCCAGAAATGTACTGCAGCAATCCGTCAGCTTGCTACTGGAAAAACGGAGGATTTGTTCGACGAGTACTTGCACATTGGGGACAACACTGGGAGACTGTGTTTGATGAACTTCTGCAAAGGCGTCCGGGCAGCCTTCACCGACGAATTTCTCCAGAAGCCAAGCACCGCAGATTGTCAGTTTTTGCTCCAATTTCACGAAACAGTGCACGGATTCCCTAGGATGATTGGCAGCGTCGATTGCATGCATTGGCAATGGAAGAATTGTCATGTGGCGTGGAGGGGATCATACACGAGCAGCCACAAAGGCACCCACCCCACCGTTATACTAGAGGTCGTTGCCGACTACCGGCTATGGATTTGGCATGCGTTTTTCGAGGTCCCCGGATCGAACAACGACATCAACGTGCTTAACCAATCCGACCTCTTCAGTGAAGTTTTGAATGGTAAAGCGCCGGACATCAACTTCACCGCTAATAACCGCCAATATAAAATGGGGTACTATCTTGCCAACGACATCTATCTGAAGTGGCCAACCTTCGTGAAGACGTTCAACAGGCCGATAAACGAAAAGCATGCTCTTTTTGCGCAGAAGCAAGAGGCCGCTCGCAAGGATGTGGAAAGAGCATTCGGGGTTCTACAAGCTCGATTCCACATTATCAAATCCCCGGCTCGTACGTGGTTTATGGAGAATATGGTCGACATCATGTATACGTGCATAATCTTGCACAACATGATTGTTGCCGACGAAGGACCTAATGCGGAAAATTGGTTCGACCCTGAAACCCCGGGAGGCTCTACCGCAAGTAGTCCGCCTCACAATTGAGTGCATCCTTCTTTGCAAGAGCGAATGTGTTTCGGGCAAGGATACGTGATTCTATCTAGGGGCGTCGAAACGGGTATCGGGTAACGGGTAATCCCGAACCTGACCCGTTACCCGCCGGGTATCGGGTACCCGTTACCCGACGGATCGGGAAACGGGGCGGGGTCGGGTACAATAATTTTGGGTTTTGTGGGTATCGGGTATCCCGATACCCGACCGGGTAATCCCGATAGTCCCGAAAATACCCGATATATATTGATATTTTATAATTTTATAATTTTTTATTTTAATACTTGCTCTTCATGATGTAATCTTTTTAATATTTTACATGGCTTGATCTCAATTCTCAACAAAATTAAATAATAATAAAAAGTTTCAAGTGAGACTATTACATTCATCAAATAGTATTTTTAAAAAAGCATCTAAAATATACAAATAATATTTAAAAAAAGAAGATTTCAAAAAAAAAATGTTTCGGGTCGGGTACCCGCGGTGTCGGGTGCGGGATACCCGACTCGGGTATCGGGTAATACCCGACTAAATGCGGGATGGGTATCGGGACTAACTTTTCAGCCAAAATCGGGTGCGGGTACCCGACTCGTCGGGTGCAGGTACCCGCGGGTACTCGTTTCGACACCCCTAATTCTATCGCCCACGCCCGCGGGTACCCCTAATGGAGCACATTTGGGAAAAATTTGGCAACCGTTAGACGATCACCGCATCACTTTCCATGATTATGCAGCTTTCAATAAACTGTAATATTAAGATTTCAATTATGTATTTTTCGTATTTTCGGATGGTGTAGTTTTCGTGGTTTTTAATGATTTTATGAATTATTAGTATTAATTTAATATTTCAATGAAATATTAATTGAATTTGTTAGAAATAAAAAAAATGAAATTGAATGAATAGTTAAGGGATGAGATGGTTAAGAGATGGAGGGTTGCATGTGATTTCTCTTAGTTAAGAGGTGGGGTATAAAGTGTAGTGGGGCCCATGAATAGTTAAGGGATGAGACGGTATTGAGACATGGATGTGGATGACCTAAGTTGCATAATAATTGGAAGAAGAGAGGGGGCGGCGATTTAGTAAATCTAGGAATATTTCTTTATTTATGATTTTTATTTCATTATTTTTTAGTTTTATGCTATAAACTAGTAATTAATATATTTAATACTATGTGCTTGTTTATTTTGTGTAACTAATTTAGCTTTGTAGATCCTATAAATATGTTAAATATTAAAAAAAATTAATTAGCATAGTTAATTGATTTAATTCAAGTTTTATAAATTTTGTTTTCGATTGTAACCAAACATAATAAGGACAAAAAAATGATAAAAATAATTATTTAATATATATTATATAATTATTATTTAAATATTATATACTAGTACTCCCTCCATCCCTCTGTAGCTGAGTCGTATTCCTTTTTTTGTTGTCCTACTGTAGCTGAGTCATTTCCTATTTGGCAAAAAACACCAACTTTTCTTCACTCTTACCTTACTGTCTCTTCATCTCTTTACCTTTTTCCTTTCCTACTTTATTCTCTCTTAACTTAACTCACTTTCAACACAATTTCATAAATCTCGTGCCAAAAAGAAACGCCTCTACTATAGAGGGATGGATGGAGTATTAAATTTTCGGTCGGACCCCACTAGCTATATTTTCTAGGTCCGTCATTGCATGAAATAGCAGTACCACTATAAGTAAATACATGCCCGGTTGTCCTTCTTCTCCCATCAAGATCATTAGACGCCAAGTCCACATCCACATAACATGTCAGCTTAATATTCTTGCTATTGAACATAAGACTGTGTCCGTGGTACATCTTAAATATCGAAGGATTCATTTAAATACTTCCCAATGTTGCTTGCCCGGATCACCCATGAACCGACTCAATAATCTTACTTTTTCTCCTCTCTTAATTACTTTTTCTCCTTCTTTCTCTTTCTTTCTCTTACTTAATCTACTTTTTTTCCACTCTTTCTTATTAACTAATTTCTTATTAAAACTTGTGTTGTTCATAAAAGAGATTGTTTTTGTGATGAATTGAGTATATTTTTGTCAAAATTGACATTGCTAGATAAAACAAAATTTAATGATTATTCTTAAACTATATTTTTGTCAAAGTTGACATTGCTAGATAAAACAAAATTTCAAGTTTATTCTTAACGAAAATCAAGGATGTAATGAAGTCTCTTTACTGTCCAGTGTAAACTGTCATGTATATATAGCACAAAAAAACTCGTCTTTCTCTACTCTATTTCAAAATCTTTGCAATGAAATCAGAAATGAAGCGTTCCGTTTTCGCAGCTCTGCTTATCATGCTTATTATGTGTCCATGTAATAATTTTTCAAGTTAAAAAATTCTTAAATATATTTTCTGATAAATTTAAATTTGCAGTGATTTGTGGAAGGAATGTAGGAAAAAAGGCAGGGAGATGCGTCAAAGATCTTCCCTCCACAACCGGGGAATTATGTGATGATAATAAATGCGTGAGAGATTGTCAGAAAAAATATGGAGGGCATGCTTCGGGACGATGCTTGATAGTTGATACTTGTACATGCAAGTACACATGTTAACTTATCCAACCCATCTTTTAGTTTCATTGTCATTTTAATTTCTATCATGGCTTTGTGACCTTGCTTCGATGATGTTTAATCAAAATAATTCGTTTCGTATGGAGTATTTATTCTATTTCGTCCCATAAAATTAGAACATCTTGAAAGGACACTAGGTTTAAGGCGCAATTAATAAAGTAAGAGAAAGTGAGAAAATATAATGAAAGTAGTGTTAGTGAACTCTGAGGTCCATAATATTATTACTGTTGAGTGGTTTAACAATTTACTTATTTAGAATAAATCTAATTTTAAGGGACGGTTCAAAATGGAAAAAAAAAGTCAATTTTTATGAGACGAATGGAGTATTCGTTGAGAAAAAATTTCATGAACAAGAAGACTACATTTCAAAATGAAGATTATGATCCAATTTTATCATATCTACGGACAATTTTATGAATAAAATTTCACCAACCCAACCCTTAAAAAAATTAAGCAGCAACGTTTGAGAGATTGTTCAATGTTCAATTATATCGTACTACTCCATATTATTCGATAGATTACCTATGTATGTAAAAAAGGAATTTGCAAGATTAAATTGCATTCTATTCTCAAAACCGAAACAATCGATACTACTTTATGGTAATCATCTAAGAGCATTAGGCCATCCACAACGCTGTCTCTATACCGTCTCTTAAACCGTCTCTTAACTACTATTTGGGCACTATTTGAGGGCCCCACTGTCCTTTTTGCCTCCATCTCTTAACTAAGAGACGGAACCTGCAACGCTCCGTCTCTTAACCGTCTCTATACCGTCTCTTAATTACTATTCATTCAATTTAATTTATAATTTTTTTTTAAAACCCAATTCAATTTAAACAAACACACTTTATTAAAATTAAAACAAAATAAAAAAACACACAAAATAAAAAAACACACAAAATAAAAAAACACACAAAATAAAAAAACACACAAAATAAAAAAACACACAAAATAAAAAAAAATTAATCGGAAGGGCTAATCATCCTCCGGAGGCGGTCGAGGTTGAGGGGGAGTCGGAAGGCCAAGTTGTGCTGCCATATGCACAATTCCGTTCCACCAGGCCGCGTATTGGGAGTGCGAGAAGCGGGAAGTGTCCGCCATTGTGGCGGTCATGTACGCCACCATAAGTGTGTCCGAGCCTCCTCGCGAGCCCGATCCTGAGGCCGGCTGGCTTGATTCGCCTCGGCCCTTCCTTGCTCTAGCCGCTTTCGCCGCCTTCGTCCCTTGCGGCCGACGGCGCCTACTCGCGGATCCTCCTGCATCGCCGACCGTACCCGCAAACTCCTGGGATTCAGCATCATGTTGGCTGATGCCTTCAGCAGTGTCACCACCAGACGCACCAGCACTAGACGAGTATTGGCCACTCGCCGTATGCTTCGTGCGCTTCGAGTTTGAGCCCGAGCTGGAGCGGAAACCGCCGGCCCATCGTTCCTCGTCCTTGACGGCGCGCCAAACATCAACAAATCTGAATTGATGTCCCTCGTCCTGGTAGTAGGCGCGCAAAGCGGACGTCAAAATGTCGGTGGCCGTGGCGCCGCTTTGGTAGCGCGCCTCTTCCGCCGAGTAGATGCCGCAGAATTTTTTGACCTGTCGGTCGACTCGGTCAAAGTGACAGCGGATCATTTTAACTGTGCGCTTGCGGGAGCGGTTCGGCTTTATTTGGTGGTAGACCTCGACAACCTTTTCCCAGAAACACTTCCGGGTTTGTTGATTCCCGACGATGGGATCGTACGAGACCGTGATCCAGGCGTTGTACACCGCCATCGTTTCGAGGTTGTTGTACGGATGTCGGCCAAGATCCTCTTCCTCTTCCTCTTCTTCCTCCTCGTCCTCGCCCGTCTGGGGTTGTACACTGCCTCGGCCACCTCCACCGCCTCGCCCACCTCCACCGCCTCGGCCTACTCCCGGCGTGGGATCAACTGGAAAATCCTCCCGGATCTGGGATAATCCCTGCGAAAACCGCGGGACGTTGGGACGAACATATGCATCAAGGTCAAAATTGGGTGGTTGGTACCCCCTCGGCGTCGCCGAACCCTGGGTCCCCGGCGTTGACGAACCTCCACCGCCCAATGTGTTGATCATGTTCTCCCAATCGCCGAATGAGTTGAGATCCCACCCGCCGGAGCCGGAGCCGCCATAGTTGCCCTCGCCGTCGCCGGACATCTTGAGTTGGGTTATGAAAATTTCAGCGAAAATTTGAGAGAAAATTTAGATGATATGAAGAATAGATGTGTAGTTGTGTGTAAATGAGGATGGGTTTAGGAGTATTTATAGAGTAAAAAATTTAATAAAAAACAAAAAAAATATAAAAAAAAAAACAAAAAAACGGTAATAATACCGTTACAAAATTTTTTTTTTATTTAAATTCGAATTTTTTTTAAAAAAAATATTTATTGCGTCAGCACGTGACGACGCCCACTCGCGGGCCGGCGAGTGGGCGTCACGCACGACGCCGGGCTGCGCCACGTCGCCTAGGCGCGTGGCGAGACAGCTCGTCTCCTGGCTCGGCGAGTCGAGACGCGCGACGAGACGCGGGACGAGACGGGACGAGATGGAGGCTGCAACGCGTCTCGCCGGGGTCTCGTCTCGCTGAGACGAGACGCGAGACGCCGGCGAGTCCCGTTGTGGATGGTCTTAGTAACGATGCTCTTGATGGAGAGCTGGTTCGTCCCACATGGACGAAATGGTTAAGGGATGTTGTTGCAACCATCCCGTCCCACTAGGCGTCCCGTAATGCATAGCTCATCCCTTTTTGAAAGGATGACACTCAGAGCGACGTGGTGTTCCCTGGTCACGCAGTCACGCCCCTTCACCACCCTGTGAGTGGGCGTTGTTTTTACCGTTTATTTTTTTTTTAAATCTGGAAAATTTAAAATTAATAGTAAAATTTTCTCACTTTCCCAATATTACCTTTTTTATGTTTTTTATCTTTCAATTCATCATAAAATCGTCTATAAATATCTCATTCTTCACATTATTTTAATTAAAGGATAGTGTAATTTTAAAATTTTATAATATAAATTATGTAAGTTTTAATTTTAGGAATTTGTAAAGTTATTTTTGAGTTTTAATGAAGTTTATTCTTCACATTATTTTAATTAAAGGATAGTGTAATTTTAAAATTTTATAATATAAATTATGTAAGTTTTAATTTTAGGAATTTGTAAAGTTATTTTTGAGTTTTAATGAAGTTTTATTGAGGAAATGTATTTATATTAATTTTATTTTCAAACTGAAGAATGAAATAGTGGAACTCATGATTATTTAAGGAATGGGATAAATTATTGCAGGTGTATCCTTCAGTTAAGTGATGATATAAAAAATGGTAATAAATGATTTGAACCTGAATTAAGAGTCAGCTCTAAATTGTGACAGATTTCACTTTTTAGGATAAACACACCAATCAGTTGTAGTTGGAAAAGATTTGTTGCTCTTCTTTACTTCTCCGTCTCCTCTTCTCTCCTATGTGGTCCACGGATTTACTCCAACACACTACGCATGTATATATGTTTATCTGTTTTTGTAATAATGCTTTATTCATGGCCACCGCGGTTTCTTCCACTTCTCTCAGGACTCTGCGATTCAAGTTCAACAACCTCTCTCCATTTTCGCCGCCAAATGGCTTCCTGCGTCTGCGCAGAACCTCACGCTGCGGCGGCGCCAGATGGTCCATGTTCGTCAAGGCTCCCCCCACTCTAAAAAATGGAGTCTTGACCTTCAACGGCAGGGACACGCTTCTGGGCGTGCCGGAGAATGTCCTGCTCACGCCTTGCTCTGATTCAGCCGCCTTCTTGGGCGCCCTTTCCTCTCAGACCAGCTCTAGACATGTCTTCAAGCTCGGTCTTATTCAGTAAGCTCTTCTTTTCATTTTGGGGGTTTACTCATTGTTTTGATTCTTGGATTTAGCTACTGCTTTCTCTCTATATTTATATAATCACATTTTTTTGTTGTTTTCATTTTCTTACTATATCCATTCTTTGTTCCAGAAGTGGAGCATTATTTGTTAAGTTACATCTTATTTACTAAAAGATCCTGACATTATGATATGATTACAAGAAACATGAAACCATCTCCTTAGGCTGTGTGAAATGAAGATGCACTTTTAACTTTGGTAGACCAAAAGTTTGAAGCTTCTTTTAAGTGATAATTTGCTTGCTCAATCTGCAGCTTTTAGGTTAGAGAGGTAGGTACACAGGTTTTCTTCAAAACCGAGTTTTTGTTGCATGTACATCTGATCCTGCAGTTTAACTTTAACATTCTGAAAGGTCTCATTGTAATTGTAAATATGTAATCAGAACCTGGTTCTTATGAGTAGCCTTGTATCTGAAGACATTGCAGCTGCTCCATCCATTGCTTTATACTTTAACTGGAAGGGGAATGTTTATAAGTATAATTGTCCCATTTTAGAGAAAAAATTGTAATTCAAGGCGCTTTCTATGATTAGACCCATCACCGCAAAAAAAGTAATAGAGCAAGTGTCGAAATGTGATGTTGAAATTTTGTTGTAATTATGTTTGATTTTACTCTTAACTTTTCTCCTCTGATCAGTCCCTTCTAGCTTAGTGTGCTATCCTTAATGCCTTATGTTATTTTTTTTCACACAAGAGATAAGATATCTACCTACATTGTCAAGTGGTGTGATGTATGTGCTGAATGCAGAGGAGCGAGATTGCTGTCTCTGTTTAGGTTCAAGATATGGTGGATGATACCGCGAGTGGGGAGTTCAGGAAAGGACATTCCTGCTGAAACGCAGATGTTGCTGCTGGAGGCAAGGGAAGAGCCAAATTTTGCAGAACCTGATGGAAATACAGCTTATGTGCTGTTTCTGCCTATATTAGATGGAGAATTCAGGAGCAGCCTGCAGGGGAACATAGCTAATGAGCTAGAAGTTTGTGTCGAAACTGGTAGGGGATCTTCAGTCTGTTCAGGGTTAATTTCCTTTGAAGTGCTCGTTATCTCCAAAGAGTGTATATCTAAAATGTCATGCTAAATACTATTGGATGGATCTTGGTTTGTGTCATCTTGCATAAAAACTTCTCTCCTGGACAGAAAGCTGGTATAATTTTGACACCTCAAGAACTCTGCTCCACACAATTTAACCAATGGTGGTTCTTGTTTTCCACTGCCTTATATTGCATAAATTACTAACTTGTGGTTTGTGTGCTCTGAAGTGAGTTTCTTGTGATTCTGCAGGTGATTCTGCAGGTGACTCTGCTAAAAATGGACCTGGGTCTTCCAGAGCAGTTTTAGTGAACTATGGAAGCAACCCCTTCGAATTAATCAAGGAATCTATGAAGTAGGTGGGCCTCAAAAGAGGTTATGAATTCCATGACTAGATTTGATCGAATGGCTTTGTTGAGGATTTTGTTTCATATTGATAGTATGAAAGCGCAGAAGTACACTTACTAATTTCAATAGCACATGGTATTTTGGCAATCTTTGTTTCATAGATAATGGTTTTGGTGACATTTGACAATGCACAGGATTCTGCAAAAGTACAGTGGAACATTTGCTCTTCGGGAGACTAAGCAGGCATGTCCTTCAAAATAGTCTCGTGCTATCTTGAAAATAAGAACTTGTTATCTAGAGAAATCAACCCCACACGGCCACACCCTTCTGTAATATATATATTTTTTGTTACAGTTGCCTGGGATGCTTGATTGGTTTGGTTGGTGCACTTGGGATGCTTTTTATCAAGATGTAAATCCTCAAGGAATCAGAGATGTGCTGAAAAGGTTTGTGCTGTCTTGATGATATGATTGTTGCACTTTCCCCAAATCCTCATTCTTCAACTTCTATTCATAAACTTGGAAAATCATTGTTGTTCTGATAATGTTTTGTTGAAAAGGGAGTGGCAATATGCTCCGAAGTTCAATGTCATTGCTGTTTACTCTTATCTCTGATGTATGTATTGTTTAACATGTTTTGCGAGCAGAAGATTTTGACTCCTAGGTGTCAACGTATTTCTAAGTATTATCACAAACCTTCAGCTCTTCATCAATTTTAGTTGGAGAAAGTTGCGCATTAGTGATTCTATTTCTGTATTTACCGTCAGCAATTTGAGTGTCTCCCATGACTTGTAGATGCATATCCAAATTCCAAACATGAATCTCGAGAATATTTTGAACTGGCAGCATTCTTCTTGGCCTTCTTCCAAAGCTTTCAGTTTAGATGTTCTTAATGTCTCTTGCCTATTCTGTTTTTTCCCTCAGCTTGTCTGAGGGTGGCACTCCAGCGAGGTTTTTGATCATTGATGATGGATGGCAAGATACAGCCAATGAGTTCCAAAAGGAGGGAGAGCCTCTTCGAGAAGGGACACAGTGAGTTCACTGTTCCTCCCTTTGACATTTAAGTTGGAGAATTCACATGTAATATAACAGGGCCAGTACTTGAAATGCAGGTTTGGTGCAAGGTTGATGAGTATAAGAGAAAATGAGAAGTTTCGGAAGGCATCAAATTATGATTCAAGCGGCAAGCCGCATAGTTTAAAGGACTTTGTTTCAGATATAAAGGAAACTTTTGGCCTCAAGTATGCTGTTTTTATTTCCTTCTTTCCTCTTGTTTATATATTTATAACATTACCACATTGAGTAAAAGCACAAGGATTCAAGTGCAATATAATATTCTTGATCACCATCATCTGTACATGATAGGCTTTCCGGAAGCTCAGTAATTTTTTTCATAGATAGCTTAGCTTTTCTGTTCTCATTAAGTATGTATTTGTTTCTTCTTCCAGGTATGTATATGTATGGCACGCATTAATGGGATACTGGGGTGGACTTCATCCGAATTGTCCCGGAACTCAGAAATACAATCCGACAGTAAAGTTCCCACAGCTATCAATAGGAAATCTTGCACATCGCAGGGACATAGCTATGGAACGTATGGAGGAGTATGGTGTTGGTATGGTTGACCCAGAAAGGATATTTGAATTTTATGACGACCTGCACAGCTATCTCGTGTCACAGGATGTGGATGGAGTCAAGGTGGATGTGCAAAACATACTGGAAACAGTAGCCACGGGTTCTGGAGGTCGAGTTTCACTTGCCAGAATTTTTCATCAATCTCTCGAGAAGTCCATATCTAACAACTTCCGAGACAATAGTATAATATGCTGCATGGCTCAGAGTACCGATTCTCTTTACAGGTACTAAACTCGTAACTTGGATGTAGTTTAATAATTTATGTTTTTCTGAATGTAGTCACTTGCACTACGGGTTTGGTGGTGCTGTTAACACGATATTCAGATGGAAAAATAACAATAGCTTGATAAACTATTTATGCTTGGCAGTGCAAATACGAGTGCCATTACGCGTGCTTCGGATGATTATTACCCCAATAACCCTACTACACAGACACTGCATATAGCTGCTGTAGCTTTCAACAGTTTACTCTTTGGTGAAGTATTCGTCCCAGATTGGGATATGTTCTATGTATGAGATGCTCTTTCTGAATATGATTAGTTTTAACATTTGACAGAACTCAACCATGAATTTAATGTTAATTTTGATTGTTTTCAGAGCCTACATGATTCAGCTGAGTTTCATGCAATTGCTCGTGCGGTTGGTGGTTGTGGTGTCTATGTGAGGTATGTGCAGGCTAAGTCGATTTGAGTATGCACAATAAACGTACAGTAAAAGTTAAATCTACTTTCTATTCTCCAAGATGATAAAAACATAATATGCCAATAATCTGAGGTTTCTCTTGATTCTGCTCTGCATGAAATTATTCGCAAATCGTATGTATTAGTTGCCTTTCGCCTAACCTTGCATTGTTATGCCGGAGCCAGTGACAAACCTGGAAAGCATGATTTTGAGATACTAAAAAGGCTTGTGCTGCCTGATGGAGCTGTGTTGAGGGCCAAGTATCCTGGAAGGCCTTCCCGTGACTGCTTATTTGTCGATCCTGTTATGGATGGGAAAAGGTATTTGTCATAATGTAAAAGTCCGTGATCATCGTTACATTTAAACTCAACGCCTTTTTTCTTGCCCACTCATAAAAGCCTTATGAAGATATGGAACCACAACAAATTTTGTGGAGTGCTTGCTGTGTTCAACTGCCAAGGAGCAGGGGCCTGGCCTGGTCTGGAAAACACCGTTCAACGAGATGGCCTCGAGCTGACTGGGGACATATCTCCAGCAGATATTGAGTATCTCACAGAAATCGATCTGCAGCCACAGACAGGAGACTTTGCAGTCTTTTCTTTCAAATCAGGTTTTCCTTAGCATTTGAGTATTCCTGTTTCTCCTCTGAGATGAAATTTTTCGAGATTTGACTGTTTATTAAAATCTTCAGGTTTCCTCTTTCGAGTTTCACTCTATGGAAAGCTTACTGTGAAGCTGAAAACCTTACAATGTGATGTCTTCACAGTATCTCCAATCAAGGTAGTTTCACTACTCCTAAGCAGCATCTTCGTGTCGGTGGCATTCAAACGAACTCACATTCATAACGACTAGCCTTTTAACTCTCTACAGTCGTACAATGAAGATCTCCAGTTCGCCCCGCTTGGTTTGATAAACATGTACAACTCAGGAGGGGCCATTGATGCAGTTGAGGCTATCAACGACCCTTCCTTCAACAAAATACGAATCAGAGGAAGAGGAGAAGGTGTTTTCGGAGCCTATATGAGTTCGGAACCTAAGGTTTGCTATGTGAACATGGAAGAGGTGCACTTTAACTTTAGCAGTGAAGAGCATTTTTTGACAGTTATTGTTCCAATTGGAACAACTTCATGGGAGATAGATATTAATCATTGAGATCCATTTTTATTTACAATTCTTCAGAAATACTGCAGGAAATATTAAATATTGTTATAGTAAGAGCTTGCTTAAGCTCTGTACTAGTATAGTTTATGACTTGGATTATTCATTCTATTGCTGATTTATTTGGGTATGACACAGTCTCATACAAGACTCTTCTCATGGATTTGCTGCTTCAACTAATTTTCACTTGTTTCCACTTTGTATTTTTTTAGTTTTAAATTAGTATTTCATAATTATGTTTTATAGTGTGTATTCAAGTGAATTCCTGTTAATACTAAATGTTACTTTCTGGTCACAAAAAATGGTTTTGTTTTAATTTGAAAAACTATGTTCGTATAGTAATATTAATAGGGATGAGTTACATTGAGAATTACATATGCATAATCACATAAATTCTTTATCTTATTTCACATATAAAATTTCATTATCACTTATATTCACTATACCTTTAAACCGCAATCTGATGGCAACCAGGGTTTTAATTATGTTGATTATTGGCCGTAAATAATTTCGTGTGATGGAGCTTTGAATAATTCATGCATGAGGCCTTGCCTTTTCTTATTCAAGGCAATTAATAGTTACCTTAAAATACATATTTTCTTGCATTAAATAGGTTTCTCTAGGCTGCTAATGTTTTTTTTCTTTAATTAAAGAGAATCAATAATGGTGCACCATCTAACCATGTGTTATCGTATTTTCATATCTTCTACTAACATATAACGAAAAGTTAAGGTTTGCCAAGATTTTTGTAGATAATTGTCATATTTTACGCCTAAAAATAGTAGGGGTGGAGGTGAGTCATGAGATATAACATAATGTAAATATGCCAACTGAATATTTTTCTCTCCATCTAATTTAAAATAACTCATTTTTGGAACATCTTATTTGAAGTTATACAAAATGAAAACAGCACATTCTCGATTATATTTTGTTTTTTCTGTACTTAACTCATAAAACAATTTTACATAAAATTTCATGCCAAAGAAAAACGTTTCAACTTTAAGCAAGACCTATGGAGTATAAATGGAACAAAGTGACTCTATCTCATTTATGACTTAGGGACATCTCATTTAAAATTATACGAAATGAAAATGTCACATTATTGATTTTATTTTATTCACTCTTTATTTAACTATAAAAACAACCTACCAAAAATTCATGACAACAAATGTTTCAAACTTTAAGCAGGATTTATAGACTAATAAAAATGAATAAATCGCATGTCTGGTTACTTTCTTCTTTTTGTATGCTAGTATTTTATTAATTATTGTTATACAAACTAAGATCAACAAAATTAAATATAGTAAAGGGGTGTGTTATATTGTTTACTCATATTTAAATTGCTAAATACAACTAAATGATGAATATTAGATCTTCAAATCAAGGACCAATATATATCATTTTCGAATATCAATGTATCCAACAAAAAATATCAATAAGGGTATTTATGTCAATTAACAATAAAGTAGTTATAACTAACTTTTTAATAATATCTCAAAAGTTTAAATGTATATAACTATCTCAATTTAAATTATTTTTTCACACAAAATATATCAAATTAAAGATAATTTTATAAGGATTCTAGCGAGATCTCACTTGCTGATGCGAAGCATATTTCCTATATTTTTCTCCATAGACTATACATTTGTATGTAAATTACGACTCATCAAATCGTGTTTTCATCGAAGTTTAGGATGTAAAAAGCTGGAAGTTCGCCGGAAGTGCATGATCAATGCTCTGTGAGGATTCCAGAACTAACACCCGGTCGGGTGATTTCGCTCCAACACAACACCCGGTCGGGTGAAATTAGTAAGGCATGAGGAGTCCAGAACAAACACCCGGTCGGGTGAAATTCGCATCTAACTGCAAATTGGCAGTTACTGGAGCAGTTTTGTTTGAAGAAGAAAAGAGAGGGGAACGAATGGAAAAAGGGGGCAGAGGTTCAGAGTAGAAAAAATCAAGAGAGAAAGAAACAGAGACAAGAAATTGGAGAAAGAAGAAAGAAAAGAGAAGAGGAAGGAACGATCCAAACCTTCACTCCAGAGATCATCCATCATCTAGAGTTGGAGAACACCAGGGAGTTCACGGTTCACGGTTCTTTTGGTGTAATTCATTTTAGTATGTTTGGCTAGATCTTCTTTGTTGCTCCGAATATGTTGTAGGGTGAATTGTTGGATACTTTGATGACTTTTATGGTTTAATTTATGTGTGATTCTTGTTTATGAATTGTTTAATTATTCTACTAATCTTGAGACGTCTAGATAGGTAGAATTTTATAGCCATTATTCTATTGCCTCTTTAGCATAGATTTTGGTCATTACTCATATGCAAGGAACTCGAGCTTTGATACTTGTTCAGAGAGATAGTCTCGAGTGGATCGATAGTTTTTATCTGTAAATTTAGTTTGGTGTCTGTTGCGCTTCCGTGTGGGCATTAAGTTAATATATGATTTAATTTTCGTGTTTGACAATTGAAGAAACTAATCTAAAGCTTGCTACGCGACTTAGTAGTGGTGATAGGTTAGTGAGTAGAACTTTGGAGACGTGTTCAGTTTATCCTAGGTATATAATTCCCTTGAAGTGTTCAACGGATAGGGAGCGTAAAACAAACTTAATCCTCTTAAGCATAGTCTTGATCGTAGTAATCCATCGAAGTATCCCAATTCATATGCCCGAGACATATAGGAGCAATGCTTTCTTTTTATCCTATTTTCTAAATTTTGTGTTTTGTATATCTTTGTGTGTTTTATCATCCCTTTATCAAATTATATTTTATCAATCTCAAATTAAATAACTTATGCCTCTCTGTGGTTCGACACTCTTTTACTACAACTACATCTGTACTCTTGCAGAAAGGTTGTAATTTTAGAGCTATTTGATTTACTTGTGTGTTATTAGTGCATTGATATAAAATCTCAAAAAATACACATTACTTGCATATGTTCCGATGTCAAAATTTAGAAAAAATATTGAGTTTTCGTATCTTTGTAGTGCCAGATTAATGTAAACATAGCTAATAAAATATGTCAACATAATACATATAAAATGTCACATTGATATGTTTAATACACTTTATTGATATTTTAATCCAAAACTCTAAATTTAATAGTTCTTTTATTTTTTAAAATTTAAATAATAATAAAACGAAATTACACATGATAATTTATACACCATTAGATTTTTAAAATCCTATAATATAAGGAAAAAACACTATTAACATAGTAATAGAGGGAAAATACCCCAGCAGCATTTCAGTCGGCATTTCAATTAATCCACAATAATAGTAAGATTACAAAAATAATCAGAATTCATAAATGCTAATTCAATGCTGCTGTTCTGAAAAACAGAAAATAAGAACAATAAAAGCAAAAATACATACAAAAAAATCGGAAAAAAAATTAACCAAAGTTGCGTTTCATTAATTTATTTCTGCGTTTTAGATACTTTTATCAGTTTATGCACAGCTTATCCTGTCGTTTTCTTCTTCTCCATTTCTTCACTGAGTCAGAGTGTAATCCATTTTTACATTTGTTATCATGTAAAAATTGATAAGATTTATTATAACTTTGATTGAATTTTCTTCGCATTGGTTTGTCTTTTTTTGTATGATGGCGTAAAGAATCACTGATTTCTTCGAGGGGTGAAGTCGAAGATTGGCCGTGGAAGAACAAAACAAGGAAGGGAAAGATGAAAATGAAGCTGAGGAAGTTTTTACTTCTCTTTCTGCCGCTGATGTTTGTTGCTCCAATTCTTCTCTGCACCGACACTCTTCAATTCTACTTCCCTTCCTCTACTTGTATGTTTTCGATCTCTAGTTGTTTTTGAAGGATGTTCATTGATGTCAGATCCTCACATTTTCTGGTATTTGCAGCTAGGAATGAGTTCGTAGAAGATGTTTCCGCCTTTGTAAGTTTTGTTTATATGTTAATCATATCTGCTCAGTTGTAATGCGATTTCTATTTGTTTAGATGTTGAATTTCGAGTGTTCTACCCCAGGTCTGGGCACATCTGGAATCCATCCTACTTAAATCCTAATTTTAATTAATAAATCCTAATTGGGGAACAATAAATTCTAATTAGGGGTTCCGTACACTCTGATTGGGGATTGATTAATCTAAATTGGATTGAATTGCACGCGTTTTTGCGTTTATTTCTACTTGCATTTGATTTTGGTGTGCTGTTTTTGTGGAAATTTCAGATGTTTCTTGTTCTGGTTTATGGTGATGTTTGTTTCAATGAACAGGAATTATCAGTACCGCTGAAAGAACCACTGCGCACGTCTTACACTAGAGCATCATCTGGAGAGATTACTCGCATTACAAGACAGTTAACTGAAGGTTTACCTTCTCGCAGTTGAAATGAGCTCAGACTCACTTGTGAATCATATAAAGTGATTGATTTTTTTTACAGATTCAGCAGAAGATGAAACTGAAAAATCCACTTTGAGCCATGGCAGCAACAAGCAGTCCTTGGATGGGAATGCCATAAGACAGGTGATAGATAATGTGCATGAGACTCAGGTTGTGACAGGGAAGGGAACGTCGGATAAAATTAAATCAAGGGAGAATGGAGAGATTCATTCCCTCCATTCTGATGGCACAACAGAAAAGTCTTTAGAGAGAAAGGTGAGATTGCTGTACCTTTAGTGTTCTCTAATCAGACTTTCAACATAACTTTTTTTCAACTTGTGATCTTTCTCCTATGGTTTTATAGTCTTAGTATTTCAACATTTATTGTATGTGTAAAGCTCTTGTTATTATGCTGGTGACAATTGGCTTCACGGTGCATTTGGAGGAGTCTCAGTATTCATCCTAATGCGAACATTGTCTATGAACTGGACCCTAGATATTCTGTAAATCTCATACATAATAATGCAGTTGGTTTTTATCATAGAGTAGTTTTACCCCTGAGCATTTATTGTTTGGATGGATGCAAATATCTTCTGTTTTCATGTAGATTCTGAACCCTGTGATAGTTTCTTAGCCGTAGACATGGGTCACACAACTTTTTAAAATTGATCTAACTTATCTCTCTTTATTCTGCTGCATCTTTTAGGAAATGAAACAACAAAATGGTCCTAGAGAAAAAGTGAACACTAAGACTGAGAAACAGAATGAACGAACAGTTCTTCCAGATGCACGTCTCCGCCTGCTTAAGGATCAACTTATGCAGGGAAGGATTTATCTTTCCCTCCCAGAAACTAGAAATAATGCTCAGTTTATTAAGGAGCTGCGGTTGCGCATCAAGGAAGTTCGACGCGCAATTGGGGATTCCACCAACGATTCCGAGCTGCCGAAGAAGTTAGTTTTATTCACTCTATTAATACTGCCATAGGATTTGAATATCTTGATGCAAAAGATATACTAGTGCTTTCTATAGATGTAGTTGAGGTGACACTAAAGGAATTAAGGAACAAACTGGAATCAAATAGAAAACCACCTCAAAAATACAAGTTCACAGGCAATAGCTGCCTTAGCCACATTGCTGATCTAAACTTCAACAATTATTATTTTAATCTCTTAAATGACTACACTCTACTAATGCCAATAAGATTTTGGGCTCCTGAAACATATGCTGAATCAATCCCTATATTCTAGGAAATAGGCCTGAAAGCAAAAGCCTGGTTCATACCTAACTCAATTTCCAAAGACATCCCAAGTCTTGACTTCAAGTACACAATGTTGCACCCTCATGGAGATACACAGGTTGCACTGCAGCAAGTATAACTGGCAGTCTGGCACTACGTCTACAAGAGACACGTTCAGCATCGGAAGACTGGAGAGGCTGTTGTACTTGGTGCTGATGGGAGTGAGTTGCAAATGCCAGATATTGATTGTGCTCCACAGCCTCTAAATATCATATTCTCATGTCAGCAACCACCTTCCCTATCGTTCAATGTGTTGTTCCTGAATCATCAGGAAGGCAGGTCAGATTTATTGATAGAGTAAAGGAACAAACTGAATTATACCTCGAAAGTACTAGTTCACAGGCGATGTCTGTCTTGCTGCAACAATTCACTGATTTAAACTTCAACAATAATTTGTCTGTCCCCTAACTGACAAAACTCTACATCTTAAATAACTAAAGGAACTGTGGATCCAGAAATACAGTTCTTCCAATCCCTTTATTATTACCTTAAAATAACTTAATTAATATAATATAGCTAACTCTGAATATAAACTAACTAGAGATATCAGGAACAATAACACCATCCCCGTTTGGCCTTGAAAGTAATTGGAGTAGCTCACATCTTCATGTTTTTTATCAGTCTCATTTAGTTATGATTTTGCATTGTAGTGCTCATGAGAAATTGAAAGCAATGGAGCAAACTCTGTTAAAAGGGAAACAGATACAAAATGATTGTGCTGCTATGATAAAGAGACTCCGTGCAATGCTTCATTTGTCCGAGGAGCAGCTTCGTGTCCAGAAGAAACAGGCCTTATTTTTGACGCACTTAACTGCAAAGACAACTCCTAAAGGGCTTCATTGTCTTCCTTTGCGCCTTTCGACAGAATATTTCTTGTTGAACGCATCTCAAATGCATTTCCCCGACAAGGAAATATTAGATGATCCCAAGTTATACCACTATGCCTTGTTTTCGGATAATATACTGGCTGCGGCAGTTGTTGTGAACTCCACAATAACCCATGCAGAGGTCAGGATCTTATTGTGTTGAGTATGTTGATTTGATTTATATGTTTTTAATATGCTAAGACTCCTGTCCCCTAAAAATAGAGACTTTGGGGAGGTCACACAAGTGTTAATCCGAAATTCATAATGTATGAGGGAGAAAGAGGAGAAGTTGAAGTAGTGTTAGTGGATACTGGATAGTGGGACCCACATCATTAGTACTGTAATTTGTGGTGAAAAAGTTTCCAAAAATGAAAAGTGGACTACTATTGGGGGAGTGACCAAAATGGCAAAAATGGACAATTTTTGGGGGACAGGAGTATAATCCTATCTGATTACGTTCTTTAATTTCCATTGTTATGATTTTCTTTGTCATGATCCAGGATCCTTCAAAACATGTCTTCCACATTGTCACTGATAGGCTAAACTATGCTGCAATGAACATGTGGTTTATAGCAAATCCCCCTAGCAAAGCAACAATACAGGTTCAGAATGTCGAGGAGTTCACATGGTTTAATTCTAGTTACAGTCCAATTCTTAGGCAGCTGGGCTCATCATCCACAAATTATTACTTCAAAGGCCGCCGTGCTGAATCTGATTCGGGCCTTAGATATAGACATCCAAAATACCTCTCAATCATGAATCATCTGCGCTTTTACCTTCCACATATCTTTCCGAAGCTGGACAAGGTTTTGTTCTTAGATGATGATATTGTAGTGCAGAAGGATCTTACTGGCCTGTGGTCTACTGATCTAAAGGGTAAAGTCATAGGTGTTGTTGAAACATGTGGAGAAAGCTTTCACCGGTTTGACCGCTACCTTAATTTTTCAAATCCTATTATCTCAAAGAGTTTTGACCCACGAGCTTGTGGATGGGCGTTTGGCATGAATATCGTTGATCTGAATGAGTGGAGGAAACAAAATATCACCGATGTGTACCACAAATGGCAGAACCTGGTAAGGTTATCATTTACATGTTAGCTGGGAACTCTTTCACTTGGGATATATATACTCATTAGTTGGCCACAAGTATTGCACGTCAACTTATAGCATAGTAAATCTATTAAATTTAGGATGTCAACTGTTTAATGGTTGTCATATATTCTTCACCAGTTTCTTAGTTCTACAAAAAACTTGAATAAAAACGAAATCTTAGGCAGATCCCATTGGTTATGGAATAAAACAGTAAATATAAACATGTGGTGTATGAAAACGTTCAATTGTATTGAGTATGTCTATAGTAAATTGTCAGCATAGTTGGAAAAATTCTTTCAATTGCATAAGCATATCGATATACTCCTGAGGTTTCTATGAAATGGCTATTCTATTTTTTTATTTAATCTATTCCATCATGTTTACTCCTTTGAACATTAATTCTTACATAAATATGTCTGATACTGAAGGAACCCTGAATTTACTAAATGCGCCTATATATTTTGTTCAAACTTAACATTCCTGAAATCTCAAGATAAGTGTTATTTATGTGCAGAATCGGGATAGACTCTTATGGAAACTAGGAACTCTGCCACCAGGTTTGATAACCTTTCAGAATCACACCCACGCTCTTGAAAGATCTTGGCATGTATTGGGACTTGGTTATAATCCAAATGTACCTCAAAAGGATATTGAACGAGCAGCAGTTATACATTACAACGGAAACTTAAAACCATGGCTTGAGATTGCCATCCCAAAGTTCCGAAACTACTGGGCAAAGTTTGTGGACTATGATCAGCTATACTTGCGCGAGTGCAACATCACCCCTTAAATGCAAAATGCCACATCGTGATGTCATTCTGGATTGTCATGGCGGTACATATCCCAGGTCCGTGCTACTTTCTGATGGTCTTAACTTTTCGAAACTGAAGCATAACTTGTGTAGGTGTATTTGTTTGTACTATATACTAGTTTCGGATTTATGTAGAGCAAATGAACATGTATATAAATGATGCAGCATACTATTTCTTTGCGCGTTTTTTTTGTTTGAGTTCATTGATGGTGCTCAGTAACGTCTCGGCCCTGTACAGCTATTGGTGCAACTACGGGATAGGATCCCCTGCTGTGCTGAAATGCACAGCAGGGGCTGCTGCCTCAAACAACAAAATAAAATAATTACATAAATTAAATAAATAAATTAATATAATATAATATTATTTTAATTATTTGTTTGAGGCGGCAGCCCCTGCTGTGCATTTCAGCACAGCAGGGGATCCTATCCCGTGCAACTACTCTTTTTTCAGACATATGAACTAGAATTTCTTTACAATATATAGATGCCAGCTAGGCAACTACCCAATACCCATACATGTTTCTATTAATATTCATGTTCTGTGATTTACTCTGTATATGAACCAACTTAAATCAGCAGTAATTTCAACATCACCTAAATTACTTTGAAAGCCTACTAACCCATGAAAACAACAATGAACAATTTCATTATTGTTGGGTGTTTGTTAAGTCATAATTCTGTTGGCTAGCCCTTCATTCAGTCGAGAATTTGGTGCTTGATTCGATTTGGTGGGTTTTGGACATGTTTCGAGCCATGATTGATCCTATGTTCTTTGCAAACATGGATTAATACTAGAGTTTATCTAGTTCGATACCATGTTAAATACTACTCCCTCCGTCCCTAAAAAATATGCACTTTGGGTTTGACATGAGTTTTAATGCAAAATTGGTAAAGTAAGAGAGAGGTAGAGAGAAAAAGTAATTGAAGTATTGTTAGTGGAGAATGAGTTCCACCTCAATACAGATAAAAGAGTTTCCAAATTAAAAAGTGCATATTCTTGTGGGACGGACTAAAAAGGAAAAAAAATGCATATTCTTGTGGGACGGAAGAGTACTATGTTCTTGGCAAACATGGATTCATACTAGAGTTTATCCGGTTCGCCAAAAACAATCTTGGGTTTGTAACTCCAATGATCATGTTAAATATTATGTTCTTACCACGTAATCCCTTCGCCCTACAAGAATATACTCCATATTTTTGGTTGGACACATTTTTAATGCACAATTGTTAAAGTGAGAGAGAGAGAGAGATAGAATATAAAAGTAATTAAAATGTTGTTAGTAAGAATAAGTCTCGCCTCAATAGAGAGAGAAAAAAAGTTTCTAAACTAAGAAAATGCATACTCTTATAGGATGGACTAAAAGGAAAGAGTGTATATTCTTGTAAGACGGAGGGATATTAATGATTCCTAAACTTACTAATAACCTTGGCATTGTTGTTGAGTTGTTGACTGAAGAGCCACATCTTGTTTTCGAGTGATACATTTTTGGTGCACAATTACAAGGATAAATTTGGATTTAGAAATATTTTCTCACTTCCTTTCAACTAAGGTTTTTTCTCTTTCTTTTTGCTTCTTTTTCGGACTTCATTTTAATTACTTTCAACTAACTATGCAAGTTATTTTTTTGTCTCTTGTTATATACGTATTCTAATCATAGCTATGCAATTTTAATTTAATTAAATAAAAATTGTTTTAAGTTATATTCCCACCGTTTTTTAAAAATTGAAACTTTTGAAACAAAACGAGTTTTAATGTAAAATTGACAAAGTAAGAGCTAGGGCTAGACAAAAATACTGAAATACCTCATTTATCATCGCACCGAAAAAAATACCGAAAACCATTTTTCCGGTATACCGCAATTTTCGGTACGGTAACGGTATCAATTTTCCTATACCGTGATATACCGAATATTTGGTATGTTACGTAGAATCGGTATACCGCGATATACCGAATCCTCGGTGCATAACGAAAAATCGGTATATGTTGAAATATTATATATATTACATTATATTTAATATATTTATATAACTATAAAATAGAATTAAAAAGAAAAAATCTCCTAAAATCCTACTTTTAAATATTTTGTGTATAAAAGAGATTTTTTTTGCATAAGGGCATTAGCAATGGGGCGCCCTATGGCGCGCCACGTCAGCAGTTTTATCCTCCTACCTCCCCACCTCCTAAGGCGCGCCCTAAGGCGCGCCACGTCATCATTTTTTAATATTTACAAAATCCATACGAATTTAAAAAAATAATACATTAAAATACAAATTTCATAAACTTCATTTCATTTAATAAAAATTAATACATTACAATGCGAATTAAAAAAAACGCAAACTCAGCGACGGCAGTTACGAGCCCACACTTCTTCAATCATGTCACTCATGAGCTGTGCATGCTCCTGTTGGTTGCGCATTGAGGCCTGTCTAGATAGAACATCTTCGAAGCCTAACGGTAACCCTCTATCGGGTGTGTCGGTCGATGTGCCGGAAGAGCTAGATGCACAGTCGTCTTCATTCCAGTCGCTGATGCTTCCGCCTTCACTCTCGACTATCATGTTGTGCATGATTATGCACGCATATATGACATCGGCGATGACTTCCTTGTACCAGAAACGAGCCGGCCCTTTCACAATTGCCCACCGTGATTGGAGCACCCCAAATGCCCGCTCGACATCCTTCTGCGCCGCCTCCTGCTTTTGCGCAAATAAAACCCTCTTCTCACCAATTGGGCAGCTGACCGTCTTTAGGAAAACTGGCCACCGTGGGTAGATGCCATCGGCGAAGTAGTACCCCATATGGTATTGGCGTCTGTTGGCAGTGAACTCGATGGCCGGGCCGTTGCCGTTACATTGGTCGGTGAAGAGGGTGGACGAGTTGAGGACGTTGATGTCGTTGTTCGACCCGGCTACGCCGAAGTAAGCATGCCAGATCCAGAGCCGATGGTCAGCGACGGCTTCGAGGATCATCGTCGGGTGGCTGCGCTTGTATCCACTTGTGAATTGGCCTCTCCACGCCGTCGGACAGTTCTTCCACTGCCAGTGCATACAGTCGATGCTCCCGAGCATCCTAGGAAACCCGTGCACCCTCTCGTGCATCTGCATCAGACCCTGGCAATCAGTGGTTGTCGGCTTGCGCAAATATGTGTCGCCATAGGCCTCTACTATCCCCCGACAAAAGCTCTTCAGACACTCGCGGCCTGTAGTCTCCCCACAGTGGAGGTACTCGTCAAAAAGGTTCGCCGTGGTGCCGTATGCCAACTGACGAATAGCAGTCGTGCACTTTTGCAATGGTGTAAGGCCAGGTTTCCCGATGCCGTCCTCCCGAAACGTGAAGTATTCATCACGTGAAGACAATGTACGAACAATACTGAGAAAAAGGTACCTCGACATTCTAAACCGGCGGCGGAAAACAGTCGGGCCCCATCGCGGTTGATCGGCAAAATAGTCTTCAATCAGACGTCTGTGAGCTTCCTGGTGGTCGCGTCGGACATACGACCTATGTCGAATAGGCCAATGGACTTGCTCAGCCGCCGCGGCCGCCGCCTCCTTCTCGCGCTGCATTTGCGCATAGCATGCCGCCATGGCCTCTTCAACGGCTGCATCTAATGCTTCGTCAAGCGAACCACCGGATTCAGACGAACTAGAACTATTGGTGTCGTCGCCGAGATTCATTTTGGTTGGATGTAGAGAGAGAATATGTAAAGAGATAGTCGATATGTTCGTATGCACTGAATGAGAAACGAGATTTAAATAGAAAATCAAAACCGTGTGCCATCGTCCGAGTCGATCGTCCGCGACCTCCACGATGGCGCGGACGATGGCCATCGTCCGCGCTATCCTCCGCGACCGAAGTATAGGGCGCGACTATCGTCCGCGCCCGATGGCACGCACCCGCAATGGGTGCGGACGATGCATGGCGCGGACGATGCGCGCCATCGGGCGTGCCATCGTCCGCCCATTGCGGATGCTCTAACAGTACTACGGTATACCGTACCGTACTTCGATATACCGTAAAAGTACGGTATACCGCAATAACGGTAAGGTAACAGTATCAAAAATTAACGATACCGAATTTTAGGTATGATATTTTGTCATACCGCAGTTTTCGGTAAGGTATGCAGTATGGCGTTTTCGGTACGGTATACCGTACCGATCCACCCCTAGTAAGAGCGATAAAAAGAAAAAATGTGTTAGTGAAAAATGAGTCTTACGTGAGAGAAAGAAGTTTTCTAAAATGGAAAGTTCCTATTTTTAGGGTATATATAAAAAATGAAAAGAGTGTTGATTTTTAGAAAATGAAGGAAGTATATGATGATCATACTCTATATTCCGTTTTTGAAAGTAGGAGTAGAAATTAAAGGGTATAATTGAAAATTATGTTTAAATTTACCACCAAATATTTATTAAAAGAAAAAAAAACTATTATCCAAAAATCCGCCGAAAGTTGAAACATCCGTCTTCTATAAAAACAAAAATATCTGAATTAAATAAAAATTAAAAATTAATATAAAAGTATGTTCTATATCATTCACTAATTGACCATAAATTTCACGCCCTTTTTTAAAAATTCATATACCAAACGAAAGATCTTACCCTGATCTTTAATACTCTTTTCGTATTGATTTCTTTTTCTCCGTTGTTTTGCAAAGACAATAATAAATAATTAAAGTGATGAAATAAGAAAGAGAATAATATAGAAAAGAGTCATATATACATTAATTTATTAATTATTTTACTTTCTCTCCACTTTAATTATTTATTATCATTTTCCCCAAACATGTGTCAAAAAGCAGTCAATCGCTTGAGATATCGGGACAGAGGGGGTATAAAATGTATGTTATGAATCAAATGCTCAGTTATTAAAAAAATGAAGCATATAAAATAATCCAAACAAATATTTATTGCTAGTCAAAGATTAAAACGAGTTATTATTTCCCTTGAATGAAAAAGACATGGTTTTTAATTTTTTACAATAACCAAACTCAATGAACTCTGCATTAAAGGTGGTGTACCTCTAGTAATATGTATCATAAAATTTGTGGCTTTTCACAAATGCTTCACAGATTAAATCAACAATGGGTGACAAGTAAACGAAAACTATTAGTGCATATAAATAAAAGACTCATCTACATTGTGAAGGATATAATAACAATTACTCGTGATGATAATCATAGACACCGAAGTCACTATAAAGCAAAGACCTATCTTCATAGTGAAGCATATAATAACAAATATCACAGAAATAACAGGGATTTTCTGAGGCCCATTTATCATCCACAGTCACTTTATCTGCCCTGTAAATTTTGCAAACGGAGCATTTCTTGAACAACAGCTTTGGCTGATACGTGATAAGTGGATAAGCCGATCGGTTCTGTACGTCCTCCGGATGTATAAGCCTCATGTCCCGTAATACGATTAGATGCCTGCAGTTCCCCTGGTGAAACAACATCAAAATACTAATATTAATATAGCTAATTTCAAGCTAAAACGGCACTACACAAAAATGATGAGAGAAGGATTTGAATGATAGAAGAATAAATTGAAAGTGCAAGCTTGTATCTGTTGGCAAAAGACAAACAACAATATACATGCAAAGAGTATCTTAAATTGCAATATGATAATACTTGGCAATCTCAACAATAGGACAGTTGCTTTATTAAGAAAATTGGTTTTAAAAGGAAAACTGGAAAAGGTAAAATATGTAAGCCATTGGTTCTATCATCTCTCTCACCACCCTCCAAGCCCTACCCCGACAAACTCTCATCAATAATACTTCAACAAATAAGTGTGTATTTTCTTTCTTCATCTCATTTTTTAAAAAGCTCCATAATACAATTTTCTCAAATAGGATACAGATGTCACAGTGCCCCCTGCTCCTTCAGCCGCACCTCGCACCCCAGGCGCACGCCTAACAACAATGGTTCTGTTTAATATCATCATATTCTTTTTTTCTATCACACCTTCATAAGCAATGGCTGCACATCTTTTCAATAGGATGGGGCTAATCAATCAACTAGTTCAAAGTTTACGAGGTTATATAATTTATATGGTCAAGTCACTTAAACCACTTATTTGCTTGGAAAATTTTAGAGTAAATAGCATCAATCCAAGCTGGTGAAGTTAGGCATGCAGGAACACACAAATATGAGATTGTGAGTGTTGTGTGACAATCCAAATGAGAGTAATTAGAAACCGATACCTGATGACAGTAAAGATACCCAGCACCGAGGTGGAAACGTAAGTCACAGAACCTTGTACTCTGCATGTGAAGAGATTTGAATCTTGGCAACGGCTGCTTATTTTCAGTGCCCAAAATGGCCTTTTGTTTCTGGCGCACCTCACCAGCAACAATGAATTCCCACTTTTCAAGTGCATCATTCTTGGAGTTTTTGAGCCAATCAAGAATAGTTTTGCTGTAGTCCACATTCGAGTCTCTCATGTCATTACAAAAAACATCCTACAAACAAAAGTATCAGGATGAATCAACAACACAAGGATTTCTTTTTGTCATTACATCCTCTCTTGCCAGTGAGAAAACTTACTTCAATTAAAAAGTATCCAGAAGGATCATACTTCCCAGCCGTCCTCATTATCTCATCCGTCAAACAATATATTTTGTCTTTAACTTCAGTCAAAAATTGTCGTCCCAGAACCAGGAACTCTTGAGTCTACATATTTTTGAAAAACAAAAATCATTAGTGGCAAAGATACGACACGTAAAAATCAATAGAAAAGGATTGCACGGAACAAGAAGAAAATATTACCATGGAAATAACCAGTCAATACCACGAATAGGAAACTGGGAACTTGTTTACAAACAATTAGCTCAAGGATACACCATTTTCCCAAGTTAAAAAGAATTACGAAACCATTCAAAACATCAGTATTAAAATCAAATACAACCAAACATTATTCTTATCTAACGAAATTGGAAGCACAATATCAATTACTATGTTCTTATCCTTAAGTAGCACTAAAGACAGCAAGTTATACTATCTAATAGCATTCCCTACCTGGATAAAATAGTCAACAGTAGAGAGACAATAAGGGATTTTAAGAAAGATAAATCAATGGAGCACAAGTGCCAAAAAGCTAAGCACATGATAGATTTGTGAAATGTTGAACGCCACTACGCCAGGGTATTACTGTAGTTATTTGAAAGTTTGGACATTTTCAGGAAAGCACATAAAGCTCAGGGTAGAGTAGAATTTACCCTTATATGTATGAAATCAAAAAACATTCAGAAGTCGAGGCATAAAGTCCCATTTATCCTTGAAGACTGTATGAAAGATAAATAGTGCTTACACTACATACGGAACAAATGATCCGCTAGATTCCATCATAAATGATTATCTAATATGTAGCACAAAAGCAAACATATAGCCTTCTTTCAAGGTACTACTACATACGAGGAAAATACCTTCGACCCTGTCTTTCTGTTATGGTAAACCTCAAAAGAGAGAACAGTCTCAGGATATTGGACCGGAACGTCACCGTAACTACTTGAGGTTTTCACCTGCTATGTTTTTAAAAATTTCATTAGATACATAAATAAATTGGTTTAGCTCATTATGTATCAAGAGTCAAAAACAATCCAACCACTTTTAAACCCCCCGTGGGAGGATAACCAGTGCACTTTAAATAGTACACATGTTATGTTTATGAGTGTACCCCAAAACCTAGTTATTTGAAAATTTGCCAAAATTAGAATTCATAGTATTTTTTAGTTAATAAGATTTATCCTTGGTTTACACATATTTGATATGAGATGCTAAAGGGCTCAGCATGGATAGTAATAGATTCGTTACTCTATCTCACTGACATGTGATCCAACTAGTGCTACGCAGCATGGGATTCACATTCACATCAATGAACAGATGGTAATTATTTTATTTTGTGGTTGTATATTAACTTTCTCCATCGAGTCGAATAATGTTCGAAGAAATGGTGAGGTGAGCATTCTTGCTAAATTGCATGTTAAGAAAGTAGTTGGCACGCCCGCATTTTCTAAGGATAGAAAACACGGTTGATCGCGACTAGGGGAGGGTTAAAGAAGCGGGGAAGAAAGGGGAATCATACATATTTGACCAAAATATTTAAATAACATAAATAATTGGAAATAAAGACTGGAAAAGGAAACTCTAAGGAAATAAAGACTGGACGGTAAACGATTTTGAAAAGAGCTAGACTCTCAACGATAAGACAATTCTAAAGGAAACTGGAAAAGGCACTTAGCGGAAGCGTTCAAGACACAGAATAATGTCGAGTATGAAGACACGACATATCCAACAATACTAAACAAGACTTAATTATCCATGAACTCTGCTCAACATCCACCACGTCCGTCGCCGCTCAATATGTACATTAAGAAAAACAATATGCAGGGCTGAGTACTTGATGCACTCAGTGGACACATGCCAAAATACAGTTTGTCAAGCCATAATCGAGTGACCTTGGGGGTTTTAGTTAAAAGAACCCAAGTACACTAAAAATATTTCACAAGTTCGGCATTTTCCATCCACATCCACCATCACCATACCATATCTGAACATACATGACAAGGAACATGGCCACGAACCAAGGCACTAGACCGGCCAACACTAAAGAGATAGCACACGATCTACGAGGTGTACACTAGTCCGAGCAGGGTTTGCTGCCCTACTGGGACCCGAATTCGATTAAATATACATGGCAAAACCACTTTCAGATAGGTTCCATCAAAACACAAAAACATGGCAAGACAAACACTTTCACCTCCTTTTCACATCAAAATATATTTAGGACGTAGTCCTTATTTAAAAAGAAAGCCCACCTCAAACACTTAACTCCTCAAACACTTTCTTGTTCCAACCGCAACAACGTGCACAAGTTCACCCTTTTCGAATTAGCATGATATGCAAAATTAGACTTTGCAAAATAAATAAATTTAACAATAAATGCATCCTAGGTGTGTACTCAAAACATCCTCTATCGTTTCGTCACAATAATATAAAGTCCTCGTATTTCCCCAATTTTAATTCATCGCCAAGAAAACTTCATATAATCAATCAGATTCATCAATTAGACGAAACAACCCCAAACATTACTATTACTTTCGATCAGCGCTAAGCAAAGAGTCTGACAAGAGTTTCCATTAAAACAGGACCTTAGTCCAATTATTTTAAAACTAGCCATTTATCACTTTAATATATTTAAGCCTAAGGAAAAAGTCAAACCAAAATATACTCCCTCACAGTACACGTCTATACACCCAATCCAACATAGAACTGAATGAAGAATAACAATTTAAAAGAATTAAACATAACTACTCCCAGCCACCACGTGTATATACTCCTTTCACAACACAATACATACATATTAGTATATTTCCAACTCAACACATTTGCAAAAGAAAAGAGGAAATATTAAATAGTATACTCCTAGCCCCAATTCGTCTTCTTCAAAATTCCAACCGCAAACTCTCTCTCTCCCTACTTCTCAACTTTTTACTCTCTGTCTCCCTCTAAATATCACTCTCTCTTTCTCTCTGTCCTCTTCTACAATTCACCAAAACAGAAACGATCCCAACTCATCTCCCTCGTTCCAAGCTCGGCGCCGCCTCACGCCCCTCCGTCGCCGCCGTTGATACTGTGCTGCCGCTGTCTCTGTCTCAGCACTGTCGTCGCCATCACACTGCAATCCAGCCGCTACCCAGCTCCTCCGTCGGCAGTGCCGTTTCTCACAATCGGTAAGCTCTCGCTCTCCCCTTTCCCCATTATTATTACCCAAGCTTTCATATGATTTCTAATTATAGGATTTCAAGTATTATATGGGCAGACAAAAGCATATTTAAGGTTGACGAGAAAACAAAATGGCAACCTCTAAAAGCATTAAAGATCAAGGCTTTACCAAGAACGCATCATTCAACAGTTTCAAGAATTTCAAGGAATTTGTTCCCGTGTGTGAATAAGTGAAACTAAGTCCTGAAATGGAATGCAGAGTATTCAGCAAATAGTGGATATACCTTTGGAAAGAAGCAAAATTTGCACAAATAGAAGGTAATCACAGCTCTCTCAGTTTCTTCTTCACACTGTGACGTCAAATTATGGAATAAGTATGGAGATTTTCGTATTCAATGGAATGAGGAGAAAATTACCTTCCCAGAAGAGAAGAAAAACTGTACTGATATTGTGGAACGGATGCAGTTGTGGAGAGGATAAAATGTAAAGATTGATTTGTTTGTTAGAGAGATTTTAGGGAAGATGGTGATATTGAAAAAAAACGTGTAGGATAGAAGAATTGGGAGAAGGAAAACTATTTGACCGGATTTGACTAAATAGGGTTTGGAAATAATTAGCTAAAATAAAAGTAGCTCCATTTAAATTAGACTAATCGGGCTATATGAAGAATAAATAAGATATCAGGCCCAAATATTTAATTTAGAACATTAATTAAATTGTGGTGTTTTTATTTTAGTACTTTGGTGTTAATCCAAGTACTTGTTGACGAGCGCCCAATTTTTCCCCTCAACTAATCTCACGTCAATCTCGTTGACTGCATTCATCACATAATTAACCAACAATAATTCAAGCATTCACTATTCCCAATCACAACCAATCAAAACAAATACGGGATTTTACTCAAGGTCTATCACTCGTTCGTTCTCAGAACAAAATCATAACGTAAAAAGGTAATAATAAAAGCGGGCATTACAATAGCCATGAGATGAATGTAGACTAATATCACTGCATGCATATGAGTCAGAGTTACAAAAACAAAACCAAAAAGAAAAAAGCTACCATCATAGCAGATCATACCACCCACAAAATAAATAAATGTTCAATATTAAACTTGAAGTCCAGGTAGTAGGACTATCAAAATTTGCCATTTGCATCATAAAAAGCTAAAATTGTGGTGATAACATATGCTACTCTTAAACATCTAAGATCATATAAAGTTGAAAGCATTAAGTGATGTGATACACTAAAACCAAGTATATTTCTGAATCCTGAAATTGACTAAATCACTTTTGGCTTATGAACTCATAGAAATTTAAAAAGAATGGGCCACATACAATATTGAAGGCCACAACAAAATGGTTATGGCCAAGGAGTGCGCATTATGCAGAAAATTAGATTTAAATTAGTCGTGCTAATCAGTCTATATAAGTAACATGTGAATATGGGAGGAAGAGAATGACAAACCTTTTTTGACACACTGCCTGATTTCAGATGATTTATTTTTTCAGCTTTTGCTTTAACTCCATGTCCAGGCACCATGGAATTACTAGAGGGATGATGTGAAGACGAAATAAGAACAAATTATAAATGCCACCTGTGATAAAATAGGTGAAAAACAATCAGCCACTTTAGAGATGCTTACTTGAAGGAATGTAATCTAACACATGCTTTGTCTTCTTCTTGTTTTGACTTAATTCTAGCTAGCTGCTCCACCTTTACCATATAGCTCTCCTGGAAGGAAGGAAAATTTATGGAACACAATTACAAAATGTAAACCAGAACAGCAAACACAAATATAATCAGAAAGACTACAGATAAAGAGGTCACTAGTAAGCACATCAAAATAGTCATTCTTTTTGCTAACACCCTTCCCCTTCTTCCTCTTCCCAGGTGGGTTTTTGTTTGATTCACTTAAGACAATGGCCTTCTTATTCTCTTCTGTATTTTGCAAACAGCTCTGCTCAATGCCAAGTGCAGAGTTATCATTTGGAGCACCTCCGGCCAGTTCATCAACCTGTTAATATACACAAAACGGAGATTATCAGGTTCTGAACACTAATTTAAACATTGGTTTTTTCGAATAAGTTTCGGAGCAATTACCTTGAAAGCTTCTTCAAATGCTTTACTGACTAACTCATCCTCCTGAATTATTTTGAGCTCATCTACCCTTTTAAAATGTAAAGTGCACAATTGAATATTAAAGTAGAATTCAGTAATGAACAGTACTGATTGGCCAAAATAATTAAACAGAACAAGACATAAAAGTCTCACTGAAAAACCACAAGAAAATCTGATAAGCATCAAGAGTTTGGAAGCTAGAAGCCCATAAGTTTGTCTTCATTTATTAGAAGTCTAGAAGTCTTATCCTTAAATATAAGAAGTCAATAAGTCTATCTAAGCCATTGGATCTCAATGTTTTTAATAAGGATTATGGAAATAAAGAATACTTACGATGTATCTTCATCGCACACCTGTGCCACGTCTCCATATACCTCTTCTTTCAAACTCTGCATGAATCATGCAAAAAACATTGCACAAAATTTAATAGAAAATGCCAGCAATACACTCAAATGAGACAGAAGCTAATGAATACATGAAAGACGTCAGAAGAAAATTAATAGCATACCTCAAGTTCTTCATTGACACTAGTTTCGAAGTCCGGGACTCTTGTGAGAGGACCAACAAGATCAGTGACATATATTGGACCACCAAGCGGAATTGAGGCATAGAGGTCATCTCCACCCTCATCGTGACCCAGCATTATTGGTTAGCCACTCGCAAGAAGCTGTCTTAGGTGGCGTTGGGTATCACTAGTACAACACTACACACATGCCACCAAATCACATCAGCAAATCTCAAATTTTCAATATTCAAGTACTTATATCAGAACTCAGCAGAAACACACATAACAATATTCTGTTTCATGTATCAAGGCCTCAGTTAAAACAAAGGTTTCACATATTCACATATAATAGAACATATATCCCCTTATCGTGCTTGCTTAGTGACAGACATGGGTATGCAGACCAGAACATATGCAAATATAGACACGGCTATTTCCCTCGAGAGGGTTCCGCACAGACCACCCATACCTGTCTCCGGAACTAAGCACTTTGTAGTTTTGTAAATTTCATTCTTGTATAGAAGATGGTCAGCAACATATAAATATGAGTTCTAAAAATAGTTTAAATTATAATCCCAACAATCCAAAATTTTAAACTTTCAATCCACGTTAAAATTTAACACTTGAACATGCCGTGATCTCTATAGGTGCATTATCTTACATTTGGTCGAAGATTCAGATGTAGTCCTGACTAAGGATACACTCATATTATTCAAACTTGAATCCATCTTTTTCTTGACATAATCAGATAATCTAGATGATAAATTGATATATTGGCAGGGATTTTTAAGTCTCTCAATTTAATCATCTCCAAGTGAGTAGAAACCAGCCATTATTGCATATTATATAATACATAAAATATAAGTATATATGCATGTGTGTATGTGCAGCAAAGAAACAAGTTGCTTCTATATTATAACAAAAATATGCAGCAATTGCAGCATATGGAAATATATACCAATACCTATATCGAAATGTATATGAGAATCAAACCATAACCTTCTACATCAACATCTAGGTAGCTAAATATGCTTAATTTGATACCCTTTTGGAGGGAAATGTGAGCTGACTGTAATTATTATTTTTATTTCTTTTACAAGTTACAAATTGAAGGACAAAAATGGAAATAAGTTAAATAATAGTAATGCACTATTAATTGAATCTGCTATCAAACCAAACCTAATGAGAGACGAGAGAGAAAGGTAAGAAGAAGAAAAAAAAGAGGAAGGAGAATGAAACCACCGCCGGTTAGGCGGCTGTGCAGACCCACCAAAATCCTCCGGAGCACACAAAATCAATACTTGTATGCTGGAGCACACTACAGCGAGGCCGACGGCGAAGCAGGGCGGAGGAATTGGCGAGGCTGAGCAGTGGAGCGGCGGTTGATCGGCGAGGCTGTGCAGAAGAAGTGTCGGCGATTCAGAAGGGAGGCCGGCTGACGGCGCACACCACAGTGAGGCCAGTGGCAGCATGTGCAGGCGGGCAGCGAAGCAGGGCGATTGAGCGGCGAGACTGTTCGAAGAAGACAGAGAGATGAGACATATTCAGAAACGGAAAAATGGGGAAGAAAGAATAAGATGAAGAAGACGACGGCCCATTTTTTCCTTAGGTTTTAAATGGACTTAAAAGTTGGGCTTTTGGGCTATCTAATTAAATATATTTAGTTAAATTTTAAAGAATAATTCATCTTCAAGTAAATCTTAATTTAAATGGGCATTTAAAGATGTTTTCAAATCTTAATTGCCCAAAAAATATGTTATCTTCAAGTGAATGAACTTAATTCAATGATCACACACGATATATTTTACTTTAAATTGAAGATGGTTTCAACTTTTCAATTTTGACATATTAATAATTTATTATTAATTATTTTGCAATACATTTTATATAAGATCCATTTTATCTTAACAGATTATTATTATTAATTGAAAATGTCAATTAGTTTTTAAATATATCAATAATCTAACATAAAATGTGGTAATATTTATTAAATACGTGCATATGTATATTAGTTTTTCAATAGAATTCGAATATTAAATATTATTAAAGTTTGATTGTTCTGTTATAACTTACTACTGAAATAAAGTTCAAAACTGTTCTAATCAATATACATATGTTATTTAGTTTTAAGGTATTTAATTTTATGTTTATAACTTCAAACTAAATAACATAAATATATATTTTGATTAGAACAGTTTTTTATCTTATTTTATAAAGTGTTACTATTATGGAGTAGTACATTTATGATCTTTAAAGTCTATATAATAAGGTACAATTACTTTTTTATTTTGAAATTATTAAAACATGTTTTTATATATTTATATGTAATAAGGTTTTATCGTATATTTCCTCTTTAATCCTTAGTACCACATTTTCTTTTATTTGTATATCTTATTCTAATTAACACATATTTTTTTATTATTTGCATCATTATCTCCTCTTTTTTCTCTATTTTATTTTATTTTACAACACTCATTAGAAATTATAATGGTATAAAATCATTTGTCAAATATGAAATATTTTATTTAAAGTGGGATGAGAGAAGTATATTTCTCCTTTTTGTTATTGTTTGTAATGTTTTGAATTGTTTACATATTTTTAACTATAAACATCATTATGCTCCTTTTGTCCTCTATTTTCTTTTTTAATTTTAATCCACTCATTTTAAAATTTATCTTTATTATTTGAAAATCTTATGACTTGTTTTTTTTTAATTCACTCATCTTAAAATTTATCTTCATTATTTGAAAATCTTATGACACGTGGACGTAATACTAGTTATAACAAAAATATGCAGCAATTACAGTATATGGAAATATATGCCAATACCTATATCGAAATGTGTGTGAATCAAACCATAATCTTCTACATCAACATCTAGGTAGCTAAATATGCTTAATTTCCTACACATAACATCTTCAATAATGTATGATAATTCCTAATGAAATCACAAAAGAATTCTTTAGAGCATCTCCAATGCCGGCGTCAAAATCGCGACGCCGATTTTTCGCCGACGCCGGTTCTGACGCCGAACCATTGGAACCGGCGTCGGCGAAATCGGCGTAAAAATCGGCGTGGCCATGCCGATTCCCGCGATGACGCCGGTTCCGACGCCGATCCTCACGGCGCCATTGTGGGTCCCGGATCGGCGTCAAACCGGCGTCAGATTTTATTTTTTATTTTTTTTTCTTTTGAAAACACTATATATACGCTCTTTGAACGTCATTTTCATTCGCACCACTTGTTTTAATGAGTACTCTCTCTCTATATGTAATTTTTTTAAATGTAATTTTTTTAAATGTATTTTTTTTAAATTATTGTACTTTTTGAAATTTTAATAGTATTATTCAATTTAAATGTATTTGTTTCGTAAATTAAATTTCGTATGTTGATACGATTGTAAATTAAATTATATAATTGTTATTAGTGATGTGGATATGTAGTGTGAAGGCTATGTGAGGGCTATTTGATGTCCAGTTGATGTGGCAAGCTGATGTGGCGGGAGAATTGTAGTGCTGATGATGTGGCAGTGTAAAGGCTATGTGAGGGCTATTTGACATCCAGTCTTACTGGAGATGCTCTTATTGCGTAAACGGCGGCGCGGCTGGCGATGCTGAAGCACGGTAAATGTGAAAATAAAGATGGAAGAGAGAGGAGGAAGAGAATTAGAAGAATAGAGATTAGGGGAGATGAAATAGTTTCAGTGAAGACAAAAAGAATAAGTTTCTTGAAAAAATTGAAAAGGGAGAAGACACGATAATGGAGAAGAGCTCTAATTTCTTTTAGTAAACCTAGCTTTTTCCTTTTTTAATATTGATTAAGCGGCGATATTTTATTTCTTTTTTAAGTGTAAAATTAATTAAATTCGTAAAAAATATCTTTAACATTGTGAATTACTACTCAATTAGTATGATTCATTAATTTTATTTAATTTTAGTTTTATTTTTATTTGTAGTTAAAAATAATAATAATATTTATAAAATTACAAATAAACGAAATAGGATACTTAGAAGTTAACAAACACATATTTAGAATAATATAAATGATATAAAACATTAAAAAAATTTATAGCCGTCCAAACAATTAAATTTTATAAAGTTTTTGATGTGTTTTTTTCTATTTTTAAAAATATGGATACTCGCATTAATTAATTACCTTGCCAAATAAAAATAAAGCAATATTTAAATTTTACTAATATAAATAATAATTATTTAAATATTACTATATTATTAATTATTTTTCGACCCCATAAATTTGGTTTTCTAGATCTATTATTGCCGCCTCTGTTTAAGTTCTACAAAAGTGGAGTTTGTTTTTCTCATTAAAAGTTAGCTTAGAAACTCTACATTAGAGGGGAAAAAAATTAAAGGCCAAAACTGATCTTGAACGTATGTTCATTTTATGATTTTGGTCATATATTTTATCTTTTAAAATTTTGCATCCTGAACATTTTAACTCGGATCACATTGGTCCTACACTAACAATTCCGTCAATTTTTAAACGATTTTGACCAGATTTTGACCGATTTTGATGGTTTTAACAGTCTCATTCGGGTTAAAACTGTTTAAAAATTGGTCAAAATCGGATTTAAATCGTTTAAAAGTTGACGGAATTGTTAGTGTAGGACCAATTATAATTCGAGTTGAAATGTTCAGGATGCAAAAATTCAAAAGATAAAGTATATGACCAAAATCATAAAATAGCATATGTTCGGGACTAGTTTTAGCCTAACTCGAAAAAAATCAAATAAGTAACAACATCATTTTTATATTGAATAGTCAATTTAGCTAACATGATTATCAATTCCGCCATTCTAGCATTCAAAATTCAAAACACTACTATCCATTTCAGAAGAAAACCGTTACTTAGAAGAAAAGTTTATCTGTTTTCTACATTCTCAAACGCAGCTTGAGACTAACAGCAAAGCTCAAGGCTAAACTCAATTTGTCTAAAATTTTCATGTTATTTTTTTCTATATAATTTATTTCAAATTTCATTAGCTAGTCAAGATATTTTACAATTATGAAATTTTTTTTAATACTCCCTCCGTCCTTGAAAATTTGTAACTTATTTCCATTTTCATCTATCTTAAAAATTTATTACCTTTCATTTTTACCATTTTTTGTAGTGGACCACATATTCCACTAACTCATTCTCACTCACATTTTATTACTCCATTCGTTCCACTTTAGGAGTCCTGGTTTACCACTTTTGGAGGTCACACTTTAGGAGTCCCGGTTGGAATATTCCATAAATGGTAATATGCCTCACATTCCACTCACATTTTATTATAAAAATAATATAGAGAAGTAGGACCTACATTCCACTATCTTTTTTCACCAACCTTCTTTTATATTTCTTAAAATCCGTGCCGAACTCAAATGAGACTCATAAAGTGGGACGAAGGCAGTATAAAACTAGTACGTAAAAATAGGACTCACATGTCACTAATTTTTTTCAACTCACTTTCTATTACATTTTTTAAAACTCATACCGGATCAAATGGCGACGAATTATTAGGGACGGAGGGAGTATTAGATTCATATATTTTTTTAAAAAAAAACTTTAATTATAAATGTGACACCTTTAACCCGAAACATGCATCATTTTACATTATTGCATATTATATTGTCACTTACATAAGAGGATAATATTAAATTAAATAAGAAAAGAAAATGTAGCTAATTATATTTTTGAGCCAGGTTCTAAAGTTTTAATAATATATTTATGTATACGTATAAGTTAAGTATAGGTAAGTAGGGTCATCTTATATCTTATATTACTTATAGCATCATGATCCAAAATTAAGACCAAATCTACAGCCTTAGATTTTAAAATAGAGTGAACTGCATAAAATAACCCTGACCTTTTCAAAAGTTTCACTCCAGACCTCTGACTAAAAAAAATATCGCCACATGCC
The DNA here is from genome assembly GCF_004379255.2 of Salvia splendens. Taxonomy (NCBI): domain Eukaryota; kingdom Viridiplantae; phylum Streptophyta; class Magnoliopsida; order Lamiales; family Lamiaceae; genus Salvia; species Salvia splendens. The sequence goes on from NC_056052.1 coordinate 19,900,438, forward strand.
TCTGACCTAAACCATAATCACAAATGAGATATTTGTAGCCATTTTTCGGACTAAAAGGCCCTTATGCCTTGAAGGGCATTTCAGTCAATTTCAGTCAATTTGCAGGCCTACTCTGCCGTCATGGTCACTTTTGCAGACAATAGGCTGCAAAAGTGACAACTCAAATGTGATGTTCCATATATTGCGGTGTTCATTATAGTTTGAATGAATTTATCTTGTTCACTTCTCCCACTTTATTTCTCTCACTTCATTTCATTCTCTCACATTAGGTCGACATTCAGTTTCTTCGTCGTTTTTGGTTGTTTGGCTGGGTCGAGGTTTGTAATTTCCTCTACATTTTAAGGATATGAAATTATGTTATATTCTCTGACCTCAATTCATTCATCCCCCATTTTATTTCGTCTGATGCGTGTTCGGCTTATGTCAGTTCATTTTCAATTTAAGGGTTATGTGTGTTCGGCTTTGGGGTGCAATTTTTTGTGGAAAGTAATTTCATAAATAATGACATTTTGTTTGGGTTTGAATTTCCAATTCAGGTGGCTATTGAATGTCGTCTTCAAGTTCGCAGTCGTTCGGCTCAAGTTGGAATTGGGAATGGCCTCGTCCACCTGTTGTTCTCTGTAGTCACGATGTCGCGGCTGAGCTTGTGACGTCAAGGACGACGGCCAATCCTGGCCGCCGTTACTATCGGTGTCCATTCTGGAAGGACGATGATTGCCGTTTCTTCCGTTGGTTTGATGCGGGTCTATCGCCAAGCCAAGACTCTTACTTTCAACGAATCAAGCTCGAACGAGACAGGTTTGAAGAACAGCTCCGATGCAAGAGTGTTGCTCATGGTGAGCTTGAAGACAAACTCCGGTTGAAAAGTGACGAATGTGAAGATCTGAAGGGAAAATTGAGCTTGAAGACCGAGGAGTGTGCAGGTCTTCATTTAGAAATTTTTAGAACCAAAAAAATGCCCCGAATGCTGAAAATTGTAATATTGTTTTTATGCTTTGTAATTATTTTTCTAATGTGATGGCAACACTTTTTTCTTCCAATATGATGGGAATTTTGGTTCTAAACATTTGAATTTCTAATGTAAGTATATCCCAACAATAAGTTTCACACAGTCGAATGGGGTTCCCGCCTAGGTAGATACTAAACATTTGAATTTTGTAGCTAAACATTTCAAGTTTTAGTTATAGTTTTAGTTAATCACCAATGAAGTACGCATCTTATGATGAAATACCACAATGCGTACAACACTTTAGTTGAAATAACACACCACGTTGAAAACTTTCTCCGAAATACCACCATACGTACATAGTTGACATATGCAGTACAAGGGTCTTCTCCTTTAGCATATCCCCAAAAAAATCGGTCATAATGTTGGATCCATAACATGCATAGCAAATACAAGTGCATTATGTGGATGATCTATAACAACCACCGTAGGTGAAATCTGAGTAATGTTTGACAAAAAAGCCTTGAAGATACCACATGCGTAGCAAATACAAGATACCAGATACCATTGTTTACAAAACACCGACAAAAACCAACACCATTTTCTCCCATTTTAAGGTTCCCAAACTAGACAAGATCGCGTATTCAATCCCGATCCCCTCGACGGCCACAGCGCTGCGGTTGTGTCCTGGTCCGGCGTGTGCTAGGCCTTGGAACAGTCGTATTGGTCTACAACAAACAACAAACAGTTCAAATTGTCTTGATTTTAGGGTTCTAAAAGTGTAAGGTTGCTCTTGAATACTACTTGCAATGTTTATGAAATGAAAAGAGATCTAGACAAATACCTCCAGGTTGGACGCCGCAGGCCTGTCACCGCCGTCCGTCGTGGTTGGCGTATTGGTCTCACTGGGCTGTGAACTCTGGCCAACCTCGGTTCGGGCATCTACGCGGGGATCATTAGTGCATGTTCTTCGGTTATGCCCATCTTGTCCGCACCGACGACACCTGACTACATAGATTTGTCTCAGAGACTCTGATCCATTCGCATGTTGACGAACCTGGGGTTCTTCACGCCTCAGTTTCTTTGGCCGTCCACGTTGTCGCTTTGTCCTCGGGGGTGCCAGTTCAAATCCAACATCTGAAGACTTCGGCCAATTACCCATCCCATTGATTGGGTAGAGGACATTCTCGTACAGAAGCGTCATAGTGGACCGTAAATAGTAGCGGGATATATAGTCTGCTACATCCTTCCCATTCTTGTTGATTGTTGCGATGGCGTGAGTGCATGGCATCCCAGTCAGCTGCCATAATCTGCAAGAGCAAGTAAAGTCACGCATGTTGACTACATACTGACCTGACGGTCCCGACACTTGGTACGAAGCCTCTCCGTTCCAAGTTGATCTCCAAGAAGAAGCCCTCGTCAAATACTTATCCACTATCTCTTTGATAACGGGCGGCAGTGGGTGATCGTATGTGTTGATCCATTGGCCTCTAATCTGTATCCTCTCCATCTGACTTGTCCGGATCTCCTCCAGCATGGTCACAATGGCCAGCTCCCGAGCAATTGCTATCTTCGAATTAAAGGTTTCACATATATTGTTCAGGATTATATCACAACAAACATGCGGCGAGAAAAAAGCCTTCACCCATTTTTCTTTAGGAGCAACACCGAGTAGGTATTGATGTGCCTGGGGATATATAATCCGCAGTGCATCCATTCGCTCCACATACTCTTCGGGGGTTGTACTCGACGCAAGCTCCCACAACATCTCCTTAAAATTCTCCCCAATGAATCTCTTCTTGAAGTTGTTGTATATGTGCTGTACACAGAAGCGATGCTCACTCTGTGGGAAATCCTCGAGGATTGCTTTTGCAAGACCCTATCAAATGTGGCTTCCAACAAATTAGTACAAGCCCTAGAAAATCGCTTTATCACACTCAAACTACTACTGCATAGGCCAAATCACAACTATAATACTATTACTTTGAAATCACATTTGAAGTATACACGTTTTAATGAAATCACATTAGTCGTACCTTCTGCTGGTCAGACATGAATACAAATCTTGGGGCATTCTCGTGTATTTGGAGGTCATCTGCCAGATAGGTGAGGAACCATTTCCACTGTTCGTAGCTCTCAGCCTCCGTCACAGCCCACGCAATAGGCCACCAACCGTTATTTGGATCAATTCCCATAGCCGTCATAAGTTGCCCTCTGTACATGCCTCGCAAGAAACAGGCATCCAAGAATATAATTGGACGACAAAAACGCATCCAACCTTTTTTCAGCGGTCCAAGACAACAATAAAATCTCAAGAATCGCGGGCCCACAACTTCAGGATTCCTGAAGTTCTCGTAGTGTATATGCACACTAGAGTCAGCGTGTGTCCGTTTCAATTCTGCTTTGTAGTCAAATAGTCTCCGATACTGTAGTCCTGCCTTGCCAAAAATGCCTTCCAGTGCACTATCTCTTGCGCGGTACGCCTTCATCCTGCCAACTTTGAGTCCGAATTCCTCATCAACACACTGCCGTATAGCCGCCAACGGGATGTGGGGATTTGCCTTGATTTTCTCCATGTATCGCTCGGCTAGCCACTTGGACGTCAGCCATCGCTGATCCAACACTTGAGAGCATGTGTGAGCATGGTCTCTCTGCATATTCACTACCACAAAATCAGTATTGTTGTGGGCTTCGATCTTCCTTGCATAAACATACCACTCACATGACTTTCCCTTACAAATGGCACGAAGCCTTTGCCATCATTCTTCGCTACGTGTACAGGTCGTCTGGTCATTATCGCGTACTGGCGAATGACCTGATAGAAATAATCTCTATCCTTAAAGAAATCACCGGGCTTCCAATTTGGAACCTCATTTGTCAGCTTGAAGGGGGTGTACTTGATACCTTTTTTACGTAAGCCTTCCAAGTCCTCTAGATCTTGGATATCTTGTAGCTCATCTACTGCATCTGGCTCGTATAGGGGGTTTGTATATGACAAGTTCCCTTTCTCAACAACAGGGGAGAACTTTTGCTTTTTCCTAGACCCTCCGCTGCCTTCACCAGACTGCTGGGCAGAGCCGTGTGCTTCGGTGTGTGGCTCTGCACTTCCTTGTTGTTGCTGACATAACGACTCGTAGTATGAAGTAAACATTTGTTCATCACGACACATGTTGGCCAAAGAGATAAAATGGTCAACCTCATCAGCATCATCATCGTCATTAATTCCCTCGTTATGAAGATGACATCCATCAGGAACATAATCGAACAACGGACAATACACATCGGGTACATCTCCTGCCGCGGGTATGGGTTCTGCACAAGCCTCATCTGGAGCTTGAGCTGGAGCTGGGTCTGGAACTGGATCTGGAGCTGAAGCTGGAGCTGACTCTTGCAATTGGGTGTCGGTGTCAGCGGCGGCCATGAACAATTCATGGGTAATGTCCTCAATGATTGGCATGAAATCATTGTCTACCCGTATGTCTGGCTGTGGCTGACTACCACGGTCCAAAACTGGTCGGTACACATCTTCATTTGCAAATGATCCTGGCCCGGCCGAATCTGGTTGGTGTACTACAGATTCAGCCTCAGTCGTCGGTCCAGCGACATCGACAGTCGGATTGGAAGGGTCAGCAGGTGGAGATCTAACTACATCCTCAGTCTCAGTCGTCGGTTCAGCGACGTCGACAATCGGATTGGAATGGTCAGTAGGTGGAGATCTAACTACATCCTGCAAAGTGCATTATCACAAATGCAGGACTAAATTACAAACGACAATAAAAATCACAAACGAGGTACTAAATCATTATGTAAATCACACATGTCAATACCTCTTGTACGTGTGCATGAGAGTCTCCACCTCCAACTTCTGCTTCTCCGACAGAGCCAACTAGACATATTTTTTCTGCAACAAATTCCATGTCGTGTATTGATACTTCTCCAACCTCAGAAACCGGTGCTTCAGGGGATACGGCTTCAAATGCTTTAGCCAAATTTTGCCTGGCTACCTCGTCGGCCATCTTTCTCTGAGCACGATCATCTTCTAAACTTTTCGTCAGATATTCCTCGAACTCAACATCCCTAGCATACCAGCAAATCATTAAAGGCTCATGCCGTTGCCCTTGAAACTGAGACCGTTGCCTCCTCTTCGGTATAGGCTTTTGCCTTTGCACATTCGGTGTGGCTTCCTCAATCTCTTCAATGATGACTCCGGGGGGTTACAAGCCCTTAAATTAAGAAGCTCTTGCGCCTCATCCTTCATTTTTTTCAGTATGGCTTGAGCCCGGGTTATCTCCACAACGTAGATGTGAACTAACTTTGTCGTTGTAGACGCCACTTTGAGGAAATCCTGCAGATGTGTTTCCTCGACAATGGGCAACAACGGGCCTCCGATTAAAACCCCTGTGCACTCATGACTGTACTTCGGATCACAGTAATAGAACTCACATATAATCTTCCTATCATACTTCAGCTTTAGTACCATGCTCGAGAGGTCTATAAGCTGGAATTTTTCTATGTTACAGAGATCGAAGTACGTCAATTGCCCACCAACATACTTTTTCGCATCATTCATACTGAAGAATGAACCTCCATGATGGAAAGCAATTGAAAATCTTCCAGGTGCATCCCCTATTAAGGCGGACAATAAGCGCACAGAACAAATCACTCAAAAATAAATACACAACGAAAATACATTTGTGGAGCCTGAATAACAAAATCAGTATCCGGATGAGCAAAAATATATTCACACAAAATCGATTTTGTAAGAGTAAATCACAACCAGAGTATTAAAAGTTCACTTACTGTATTCATCCTCTGGGACGAAAAACTCCAGGTCAGGATCTCGGATATCCCAGGTTTCTTCTTCCACATCTATGACCACTGGTGGTGGTCGGCGGTATGGTGGCGGTGGCGGGGGTGTGGGTTTGCTTCGACAGCGTGACGACGATTCACCGCGCTTCCGTTTAGGCGCCATTCATGCAAGATAGTTTTCACAGCGGGGAGAGTGCAGATACAATGAAGATGAAAACAATGTTGAGAATTGTTGGGTTTCACAATGGTTATAATTTTAGGCGGGAGTGGGAAAACTTGCTATTTTGTTAGACTTTTAGGCGGGTAGACGATGGAAGGCCGAAAAAATGGTATGTGAAATTTTTGAAACTTATTTCATAATTCACACAGGGTGTCCTGAATACGTGGCCGCCATCGTGTGGAATGGTCGTTTGAACTGCCACTGTAGCACCATCATTACTGAGACACATCTGACGTGCGGCCCGTCAAATCAGGCAGTGTGGCAGGTGGGATACAGGGCCGCCAATGCAGACCCATGGTGATATGACAATAAAGCCCTTTTAGGGCTGAAGGGCATTTTGGTCCGAAAAAACCTTATTTGTGATTATGGTTTAGGTCAGAGGCATGTGGCGATATTTTTTTTAGTCAGAGGTCTGGAGTGAAACTTTTGAAAAGGTTAGGGTTATTTTATGCAGTTCACTCTTTAAAATAAATGGATGAGATTAAATCTCACGAATTTCAATAAATAGTAGACAAAATATCAACAAAGGAGTAAGATTGTCATTTAGCTAACATATTATAATTTTCATGATTTTTTTTATATCAACACAATAACATGAGAATCTCAACATAAGTACAAAAAATATCAACACGGTTTATTGATATTGTGCATGCATTATATTGAGATTGTTTGATGCATTTATTGATAAAATCTGTTTATCAACATATAGAAAAACTGAAATAAAAATTATCAAATTTCACCATTCGAATGTCGTCGGAACATATGCAATTGACATCTCGTTAGAATCCTTATAAAACCATCTTTAATTTGATATATTTTTTGCGAAAAAATAATTTAAATCGAGAGAGTTACGTAAATTTAAAGTTTGAGATGATTTTGAAGAGAAAAAGAAGTTAGTTTTAACTACTAAATTTATAAATTGACATAAATACCCTTTGACTTTATTTAATCAATACTCTATTAAATTTATATTATAATCCAATTAACATTATTTCAACCACTAGATCTCATCCTCTAACAGTTAGGAATTGGTCTCAATTTTAGATTACTAATTAGTTAGCAATTGATCACCACCCTAGGTAAGTATAATTAAATAACTAAGTAGATTAGATAACCGGATTGTATTCAATGTCGAACTAATTTTAAAGACCGAACTAGAGAACAAATCATAACTATCCAATTATATAATCTTGTGGATATAATAAATTAACCAAATTTGATTTTTTTTAATGTTTAAATTTGGTTGAAGGGTGTAATTGGAAGACATCTATCCATGCAATATGATAAATTACTTTGTCATATATTTGATCCCTTCATCATATATTCATATTTATACATATATAAAAAGTGAATTTTAGCCTTATTTTGAATATTAATGAATTTTGAGCAAGTTTTTGAATATTTATAGGTTTTGGGGTCTATATAATTAAATCATGGTTTTGATTTGTAACGGTCAATCATGTGTTAATTACAAACCGTTAGACATAAAATTAAATTTGGATCAAATGAGGCCGTTACAATTTATGACCCCATTGCCAAATTACGAAAAAAAAAGTCTCATTCAAATTTGAAAACTCATGCCCAAATTAAAATTAAATGAAAAACGGTTAAGCCATTAAAAAAATGATTAGTATTTTAATTCAATTTTAGAGATTTCATGGTCAAATAGAATTTAATTTGAAATGGTTCTCCATTAATCATAAAATAAAATATATGTCATGGCTATAAATATAAGTAATAGGCTAGCTGATGGGATCATACTGATGGGGTACGTACTAAACAAGCCCAATAGCAGTGACGGCCCATCAGCCCAAAGACCAAGGAAGAGTATCAGTTCGGCATTACCAAAGAGTTCGGCCCTAGCCTACAGCTCGGTAAAAGCCGACCAATCAGTTCGGCATTACCAAAGAGTTCGGCCCCAGCCTACAGCTCGGTAAAAGCCGACCAATCAAGCTCTACTCTCAGATCGGCAAAAGCTGCTCGGTCATAGTTCAGAAGTTCGGTCTCAGTATTCGACCGAACTGGGAGATAGTGGACTCATGCAGAACCTCCACGACCTCCACTACACGATCTATTTAGTGGTGTCAACTCATGCAGGATCTCATGCAGGATAGCGGACCAAACAAAGAGATAGTGGACCCATGCAGGATCTCATGACCTCCACGACATCCACTACCTAGTTAGTGGTGATGCAAGCCACGACCTAGTTAGTGGTGATGCAAGCCACGATCTTAGTTCAATGTATAAATAGAACTTAGATCAGATAGAGGAGGGCTCTCTAGACATCAAATAACATATAGCAAGTCTGTATTTGTAAGCTGGTAAACCAGATCAAGCAATACAATCTTGCCCTCCTTTCTTCCCGTGGACGTAGATTTACCTCAGTAAATCGAACCACGTAATTCCTTGTGTCGTGACCTATATTTTTCACCCGCATTTGTTACCATCAAAAATTCGCCCAACCATCACTGGCGCCGTCTGTGGGAAACAGAGAACCAAATTTGTGATAAAGCGAGTTTTTGATCCTCTTCCACCAAAAAAATGCATACAAGATCACGTAACACCCATAATACCGTTCGTGATAACCATGAGGAAGCTAGTCCAGCCCGCAGGTCTGGAAAACAGCCTCGGGAGAAATCTACTTCCAGTTCTCACGGAGAAGGAACAAGCCGCTCAAAGACTCATCGCACCGAGTCTTCCCAGCAGCCCGACTTGAACGAGGCTGTCAAGTTGTTTTTGGCCGAGAAGCAGGAAGAGTTCTTAATTTTCCTGCAAAAGGGCCAAAAGCCGGAGACGAAAACGGTGGATTCTCCCTCCTCATCCAGACATGAAAGTCACTACCGCAGTAGTGCTGTGTCTTCCAGGAAGAAGAATCCTCAACCCCGACATGTTCCTGTTCCTCCTCGGTACCGGAATCACAGGAGAACTCCATCTCCTCCATACCGAAGAGGTGTCGGGTTCGCCATGTACGGAGCATTGAAGACTCCGTTCTCGGACGATATCACCCGAACTTCCTTGCCACAGAACTACCGAACTCCGTCGATGACTTATGACGGGTTAGTGAATCCTCATGACTTCCTGGGACGCTATCAGTATAATATGGTGAACCAGGGTCTCAATGAGGTCCATATGTGCAAGCTGTTTCCCGAGCTGCTTATCGGGAACGCAAGAAGGTGGTTCGATAGCCTCCCCCAAGGCAGCATTAGATCTTACCGAGATCTAATGGATGCTTTCCACAGGAGGTTCTTTCAGAAAGCGGAAGCCCGAATCACTTCGGCTCAGCTGCTTTCTATACGTCAAGGTCGCGACGAAAAGATCAGCGACTTTATGACGAGGTTCCACAAGGAATGCCTACAAGTAGACGATCTCAATGATCTACTTGTCATTTCGGCATTCCAAAATGGAATCCTGCCCGGAGCTCTCTACAGAAAGCTCGTGGAATGCAGTCCGCAAACAGCTCAAGAGATGTGGGACATTGCGGACCAGTTCTCCCGTGCCGATGAGGCAGACCGTCGCAAACGGTCTTTAGACAGCTCATCTAGAGAAGACAAAAAGAAGCCCGATCATAGCGATCAGAGGCTTCCTCGCCGAACTCCTTCCCCACTAAAGGAGGGATAGCGGTCATCCGAGGTGATCAAAAAAGAGCAAGTGTTTGCAGATTGCGCTTAAAAGTGCCGAGCAATCAGATCGGCACCATCAAGCATAGCAATCACAGCAGCCGGAGTCAAAGGCAGGCGAAATGACCGAAGTCACACCGGAGCCGAACTCGATGGTGTACGGCACTGAAGCCGTGATTCCGGTTGAGATCGGCATACCCAGTCCCCGAACTCTTAATTTCTCAGCAGAACTGAATGAGGACGGACTGAGAGCCGAACTAGATCTGGCCGAAGAAAGAAGAGAATTGGCCTGCATAAAAGCAGCCAAGTACAAGGAGCAAGTAGCCCGGTATTATAACCAAAGGGTGAAAAAGCTGCAATTTCAAGTGGGAGATCTCGTCTTGAGAAACAACGAAGTAAGCCGAGCAGAAAAGCTGGGCAAACTCGAACCCACATGGGAAGGTCCATATCGGGTGTCAGAAGTCCTCGGCAAAGGGTCTTACAAATTGACTCACATGTCAGGAGAACAAGTACCCCGAACATGGTACATTTCCAACCTCATGAAGTTCCATTTGTAAGAGACAGTCCGGTCAGTCAGTCTTGTGTCTAGTTCGGTCCTAGGGGTATGTGCTTTCTTTGTTTTTTACTTGTGTTTCATGTTTGTCTATGTGCGTTTTGTCTGTCTATGTGCGTGTCGTCTCTTACAAATGTTACTGAGGTATCTTGTTCTTTGAAGGCTGATCCCCTTTTTAGAACATATATAAGCCGACGATTGTGAGTCCAAGCTTCTAAGGAGGATACAAGACCACAATTCAGCTTAAGAAACAAGCAGTCCGTCTGAAACGAACTGCAACAAAGGGAAAGTCCGATCCACGCGATAAAACTCGCCGAATTAGGACAAGGGAAAGTCCGATCCACGCGATAAAACTCGCCGAATTAGGACAAGGGAAAGTCCGATCCCCAAATTAGGACAAGGGAAAGTCCGATCCGAGCGATAAAACTCGCCAAATTAGGACACAAGCTTAGTCCGGTCAAAGAAATTTACTTCATAAGACCAAAGACGAGTCCGGTCAAAGAAGTTTACTTCATAAGACCAAAGACGAGTCCGGTCAAAGAAGTTTATTTCATAAGACCGAGGACTAAGTCCGGTCAAAGAAGTTTACTTCATAAGACCAAAGACGAGTCCGGTCAAAGAAGCTTACTTCATAAGACCGAGGACGAGTCCGGTCAAAGAAGTTTACTTCATAAGACCGAGGACGAGCACGATGAAATTTTTTTCGCTGAGCTGTAAATACGCAGTGATAGAAGCGAAATGAAGATTTCATTTATTAAAACTTGTTCGGCATACAATTCTGCTGCCCTACGAGAAGGCGTTACGCCATTACAAAGGACTATTCTACTGTCCCTGGTTGCTAAAGTTGAGCCATCTATTCACAAAATCCTCGTGAAGCCGAGTTCGGGCGTTCTCGGCAGCTGAAGAATAAGCAGGTCGACGAGATGCTCTAATCGACCTACCGCCTCTTCCCTGAGCCCGGGAAGCTCTAGCACCTCGGCGGCGAAGAGTCTCTTCACGAAGCATTTGTTGATCTTGCTCACTCATAATCACAGCTCCTCTACGAACTTCAGTCCGTCCTTGTCTTGACGTTTCCGGTTGCTCCTGAGTCCGTTCTCGTCTTGACGTTTCCGGCTGTTCCTGAGTTCGTTGCTGACTTGGAGTAGGGTTTTGAGCAAGTGAATCAGGGGTTTGAGCTGGAGTGTGACCATCTGTTGGCGGGAAATGCCTAAGGAATCTCTCGATTGAGGGACGCCGGGAAAGAATGATGTCGTACCGAGAAGCCCAGCGCCGCAATGATTTCACGACTTGTTGGCAAGCCGAGCTCTCCAGCGCATTGTTCCTCCGGAGTACATGATATTCCTCCCACAGTTCGTCAACTCGTTCCTGAACTTCAGAGATGGTCATTCCCCCGCGCCTGCAGATGAAATCCTCATACGCAGTCCTCTCAGCGACGGCAGTGTTCAGCTCGGCCTCCAGATCTTTCTTTTCGGACTCTAAGTCCTTATTGTCGGCCTCCAGCTTCACTAAACAAGCCAAGAGTTCGTCATTTTTCATCTGGTCAGCTATGGCTTTTTTCTCAGCTTCGTCTAAAGCGGAAGAGTACAGCCGCTTCCAGTGAAGTACCTCCAGCTCCTTAAGAGTTAAGAATACAAAGCAGCTATGTCAGTTCGGCATTTCAGTTTACTGAGCAGGTAGTAAACCACAACAGGAGTAAAAGAGAGTACGAAAAGCTATACGAAGACACAAGTGCAGAAAGAAGAATTTTTTCATTCATAAGAAAAAATTTTTTACACAAGGAGGGCTTCAAAGCCATTTTACAACAAGGAAGAAACTAAACTAAAAGAAGGGAGACGAAATCATACTCCGCCAGCTTCGTCTCCGGCTCCTCGGTGAGGTTCAGCTTCCTTCTCCTTGTCTGCCTCAGCTTCAGCCTCGGCCTCCCTGCTCCTCCCAGCCTGCTCGGTGCCCCCATCACCGATCAGCAGCACCTCTTGCTCGGCCTGCCTGTCTCCGGTCTGCTGATCAGGCTGCTCGGTCTCACCCTCTCCGTGGAAAATTGGAGCGGGTGAAACTGGCCCTAAGGAGGCAAAGATAGCCTCCATATTCTCGTCCCGGTCAGCTCGGCAACTACGAACTCGGTCAGCAGAAAGCAGGACCGAGGACGAAGCAAGCTCCTCAAGGAGCGGCAGACTCTGGAGACGAGCTGCTATCTCTCGGCCGTACAGCGGCAGAACGACTTCGGGCCCCTGCTCGGCATTATCGGTAATCAGTTTCAGCAGATCACCGACAAAGGCCGAAAATTGATTGCTCAGAAAGAGTTTCTCCGCGAAAGCACGGAGAACCTCCCCTTGGGCAACCACGGCGGCAGCATCCCTCCGTTTCGTCTGCTCTCGCTGGATGACGAGCTGGTTTTTGGCAAACTGAGCTTCATCCTGGGCCGAGATCCTAGCAGCTCTGGCCTTCTCAAAGTCGGCCTTAGCCTGTTCGGCCTGGTGACGAGCTGCCGCCAACTTCCTCTGCATCTCAGCATAATCGTTGGACGCTTTGGAGAGTTCAACGGCGACGAGCTTGGAGAGCATATCGTTCCTCTGAAAATGGAAAAAGGAAAAAGTCAACCGAGGGGCCACAAAAAATACAGGAAAAAAGCAAGGCCAGAAAATCAAGAAGAGAATTCACCTCGGCGAAGTCCGTGGGCCATAAAAAGGGCTCACAGATATGTTCCGAAGGAGGCGCCAAGACCACGTCTTTCTCTGGCGCTCTTGGGGGCTTCTGGGCCTTCCCCTTCCCCTTTGCCGAAGTCGACTCCGGCTTCTTCGGATCCGAAGAGGTTTTTTGCCTCTTCGGAGTCCTCTCGGCATCAGACGCCGAGCTGGTGGTTTTCGGCCTCTCCGGTTCCTTAGATTCGGAGGATTTGCGGCTAATCTTGTTCAGCAAGTTCACTGCCAAAAAGCAAGAAAACAAGGTTAGTTTTCGTCGTCAAGGCAGTAATGCATAAAAAAGAATTCCTCACCCTCAGTCTCTTCGTCCGAAGACGAGGAGTCGAACACGAAGTCGCCCTTGACGAGCTCAGACTCCAGGTACTGCTTCCTAATCATAGGAATCTTATTGAGCTCGCCCTCGAGCTCGTCCAACGGTTCTAACCGAGGATGAGGAATCACGGACTTCGGCCCTCTCCAGGGAAAGCCCGGAGCCGCTGTCCTATTATAAAAAAAGAAGCGATGCTGCCACTTTGGCCACTTGGTTTTGCAGAAGGCCCTAAAAGGCTGTAAAGGGATCAAGTAAAACCAAGATCCTTTTCTTTTAAACTGGAAAAAATTAAGGATTGCCCTCAGAGACAGATCCTTATCTAGCCTACGAAGTTCGGCAGCAAAGGCCGATAAGTGCCTCCAAGAATTCGGAGTCACCTGACCTAAAGGGAGTTGGAAAAAATCAAGCAGCTCTACAAAGGCAGGGGGAAGAGGGAAACGAAGCCCGCATTCCAAGCCGGCTTCATAAAAGGTGGCGTAACCCTCCGGCGGCGAGTCAGCCCTATGAAGGTCGTCGGGAATCGCAACCTTCCCCCCAGGAAAAAAATATTTTTCGTGTAAGGATATCACAGTATCCTTACTCAAGATGCTGTGAAAATACTCTACGGTCTTCTCCCCGGATTCTTTCCGGCTAGAAGACCCCTTACCCCCTTTCCTACCGCTACCTGACTCAGAAGAAGAAGAAGAAGACATAGTTCTTACTCTTTGAAAGTCTGAAAAAATTCTGAAGAAATTCTTGAAAGCGGAAGGAAATTTTTTCGCAAAAGAGAGAGAATGCAGAAGAAGCAATAGCAAAAGTGTTCAACTGATGAAGAAAGGACGTATTTATCAGATTCGGAGAAGATTTCAAAATCATCGCACCGTTTCGAATCCCACCTTTTCAGGATTCAACGGCCGGATTTTACTGTCGCATTTAATGCAGTCACGCGCAAGGCACGTCCCCTGACGTCAGCCTCCCCCGTACCTTTATCCAGAATGCCGAAGTGACTCGCTTCGCCGAAGTGATTCACTTCGCTTTTCGGGGGGGGTAGTGATGGGGTACGTACTAAACAAGCCCAATAGCAGTGACGGCCCATCAGCCCAAAGACCAAGGAAGAGTATCAGTTCGGCATTACCAAAGAGTTCGGCCCTAGCCTACAGCTCGGTAAAAGCCGACCAATCAGTTCGGCATTACCAAAGAGTTCGGCCCCAGCCTACAGCTCGGTAAAAGCCGACCAATCAAGCTCTACTCTCAGATCGGCAAAAGCTGCTCGGTCATAGTTCAGAAGTTCGGTCTCAGTATTCGACCGAACTGGGAGATAGTGGACTCATGCAGAACCTCCACGACCTCCACTACACGATCTATTTAGTGGTGTCAACTCATGCAGGATCTCATGCAGGATAGCGGACCAAACAAAGAGATAGTGGACCCATGCAGGATCTCATGACCTCCACGACATCCACTACCTAGTTAGTGGTGATGCAAGCCACGACCTAGTTAGTGGTGATGCAAGCCACGATCTTAGTTCAATGTATAAATAGAACTTAGATCAGATAGAGGAGGGCTCTCTAGACATCAAATAACATATAGCAAGTCTGTATTTGTAAGCTGGTAAACCAGATCAAGCAATACAATCTTGCCATCCTTTCTTCCCGTGGACGTAGATTTACCTCAGTAAATCGAACCACGTAATTCCTTGTGTCGTGACCTATATTTTTCACCCGCATTTGTTACCATCAAAAATTCGCCCAACCATCACATACAGTTCTCGTGTTTCGAAACTAAGGCACTCTCAAGTTGAGAGCTTGCAAGAATTCATTTGAAATTGGTTATGTATAATTATGATACGTAGAAATCGGATGGGAAGTGGATGCACATTCGAATTCTATGTCAGTCGTAGAATTATGATACCCAGCCAGCGATTCAATCTCCAGTCTCCATGATGTTTTCTCCAAATTAAAATCTCACAACACACAATCAGTTTTCAATTTCTTGCTCCTTCTAGAATTGCGAGTATGAGATGTAAAAGAACTACATCAAATTTCTTATTTCCACTTTCTTGTTTCTCCTAAATTTGTAGAAATCTCAAAATTGCAAGCACCAGATGTAAAACCCACAACAAATTTCTTATTCATGTCGTTCTAGTTAAAAAATCATTATCTCATACGTTCACTTTTTTTTTGTTTTCTAAGATTTAATGGACAATCTTGATACCAATTGAAATATTTTTTATCAAGCAAAAACTATAAGATGTAGATTCTCCGTTTATCAATTTTCCTTGAGCCGTCGCCCGCACTTGAAATCAATCAAGACAATTTGATGTAAAAGAGATAAAATCTGCAAGGATGATGTTTGGGGAGAAGTTTTTGGAGAAGAATCAAGAGCGATACATGGAGAATTCCTCAAGAAAGTGCTCAAAAGAAGTTGTATTCTACTGCTTTCTATTCTCCCAATTTTGACGGAAAATAAAGAATTCTCAAAAGAAGCTGTATTCTAAGGGGAAGTGAAGAATTCTCAATTAAAGAATGATGGAGATAATAGAGATTTGAATTAGAAAGAATAATTGAGAACGAAAAGTAGAAAGAAAAAAGGCGGAAATTGATAAGGGGATGAGCCGCCCACTAGGCAACAATTCTCATTCTTTTCAATCAAGCTTAAATACTTCATCCATCCGCCATTAAATGTCTCATTTTTCCTTTTTTGTTCGTCGGCCAATAAATGTCTCATTTCACTTTTACCATATTTGATAAGTGAACCCTACATTCCACTTACTCATTCTACTCATATTTTATTATAAAATCAATATATAAAAGTAGGTCTCACATTCCATTAACTTTTTTACCTACTTTTCTACCTAAAGTCAAACAATTTCTTAAGACTTATACCGGTCAAATATGAGACATTTAATCACGGACGGAGGGAGTACTATTTTAGCATTTTATTCTTCTCACATTTTAGCCTTATAAAAATGATCAATTATATTTAGGCTTCCAGCGTAACCACCAGGCTGGAGCCACGGGAAAGCCCAGCTGAGTCCATGTCAAACGCAAACGGGAACTGAGGTGGTAAGCCCATACACGAACCCAAACAAGAACCCAAACCTGAATCTGATCTCGATGATCCAATCCCCGGGAACTAAGGCGGTAAGCCAGAACTCGACGATCCAATCCCCGGGAGCTGAGGTGGTATGCCCGAACCCGAATCCAAACTCAACGATCGAAGTTCATCAAGCCGATCAATCACAGATTCCAACGTTGATGTTGGAGTCTCAGTGGAGAGAGCACCAACATCCATAGAACTTAAGGATGATGGAGGGGATTAATTGGCATCCATAACAACAATGAAGGGCCGTTGTCCGATCAGGGTAGCCACATTTGCTTTGGCAAAGATCAGCCAAGCAATGATGCGGAAGTGGTAGATGCAGAAGAGGTCATAGATGGCCAACTGCCCGTCCCTAAGCCCAACCTACCCCCATCCAACTTTTTGCCACAAGCTCTTCCATCCGTTGCTGACTTCCACAATTTGCTCAGTACGATGGTGAGAAAAATGTACCATATTCCAGAATAACTTCAAGTTGAAGATGCCCCATCGAGGGCAATGTGGTTCTATGTGAGTCTCTTCCAGGACGAGGCAAGGTCAAAGGGAGTTTTTGCTAGACCATGGGGCTAGCCGAGAAGCTACAATTTTTTTTGCGTTGTTTCATATTCCCACCGCTCAACTTAATTTGTCTTATTTCACAACTTATCGTAACTTATCTCATTTCACAACTTATTTTAAATTAAATCAATCATTTGAATTGGCTTATGCAGCATTTGATTATACACAAAGTAATAATTGAGGCCGCGGGATATTCTTAAAGTTGGTTCTAGACACACAAATCGATCAACAAAAAATATTTAGGTCTAATTCATTGGTTGAATATTTGGGTCAAATTCACCGATGGTTGAATATTTGGGTCAAATTTGCATTTGAATCTGACCTATAAAACATATCAATTTCCTCAAATTGATTAACATTGGGTTAACAAAAAATTTATTTAAATTAACCTTGATATGGATCCATGTATATTATCCATTAACCCAAAATTAATTCGAAATTAGTGTTTGATCTAGCAATTTGATTTTCAATTCGAAAAAAGGAAACAGAAGGATAAAGTAGATCTAACTACAAAAATTAGATCTAAAAGGGAATAGATGAAGATTAGGAAAGGAAGAACATGGAAATGACGATAATATTATTGATGGAAAAAGCTTAAAGCAAACTTACACCATACTAATATTATTCATTGCCAGCAACACAATCAAGGATCCACAAAAAAATATGTTTGGAGTTATTTACAAAACTGTCATTTTAAATTTTAAATTATAATTTAACTATACTTGCTTTTGTTAATGAAATTGTAATTATCATAGTCTTGATTTTCGTCTCTTTTATGAAGTGGCGTTTCATCGGTTACTAATCCTTTTAGTTAATCAACCAATCCTATTTGAATGGTCCAAATAATTACTAGGCATTTAATTTATAATAGTGGATATTAGGATTTGGAACACTAAGAGCATCCACAACGGCGAGCTGCAGCTCGTCCGTCCGTCCGTGCCAGCGGTACGGAGACGCTGTCCGTCGCTGGCACGGCGCTGCTCGATGCATCGAGCACGTCCGTGCCAGCGAGCAGGCGACGTGGCAGGCAGTGATTGGCCAACGGCATAGCCATTGGCAATTTGATTTTTTTTAAAAACGGTTTTTAATAAAAAAAAAACTGATTAAAAATAAAAAAATATTTTCTCATTTTCCAAAAAATTATATCCGTTTTCTACCCACTTTTAATTTATTTTTCAGTTTTTTTCCCCCAAAAATACACATTTTCATCTATAAATACCTCCACTTTCACACCAAAAAATTCACACCACACTACACAATTCTCGTATACATTCTCTCATTTCCATTCTCATCTACATTCTCTCATTTCCATTCTCAATCTTTCTTCCACTCCTACAACATAACGATGTCCGGCCACAGCAATCACCCCCCGCCCCCGGGCTCCCACGGTTGGAACCCCGATTGGTTCGGTTCACAACCGTTTCCTAGTCCGGAAACGGAAAATTTGGCCCCTCCTCAAACCCAAAGTTTAGGAGTTCCGGGTGGCTACCGGCCTTACCCGATCGACGACCAAGATGCCCCCGAAGGGCAATACGGGTGGACACCCGAGCCTAGAGCGAGGTCGAGCGGCCCCTCCCAAACTCCGACTCCTCCTACTCGCGGTGTCCGCACACCGTACACCCCGACGGAGATGGATCAATTGTTCAAGGCGTTCTTGTCAATCTCCGAAGATCCGGAGGTTGGCACGAACCAATCCGACGATCATTATTGGTGGCGCATATGTCGCCGGTACAATGAAAATCGGCCGGCGGGAACAATCGAGCGCAACGAGAGTATGGTGCGCAACGCTATATACAGAGCCAACGAAGAAATCCAAAAGTTCCAGGGGTATTACCTCCAGGAAGAGCGGTCGGCGGGGAACGGGCAGAGCGAGGTCGACATCATCAGTTCCGCCTTGTCGACCTACCAATCCATGAACTACAAGCCGTTCATGTACCTCAATATTTGGCAGGAGACACGGTCGCATCCGAAGTATAGGGGAGGCGTAACATCCTCCTCTAGCGGCTCCTCCAAACGGTCAATGTCGGTATCCCTATCCGACGCCGGCTCCGAAGACGTGGCTAGCCAACTTGCCGGGGCTAACTTAGGTAGCCCCGACGCCGGCCCGAGCGGTTCCCAACGCCGATCGCAAGGAAGGAAGAAGGCGGCGGCCAACCACCGTCGTGCCGCGACTCCATCCGGCGATGCTCCCGAACCCGCTCCCGTTCCCTATGCGCCACCTCCACCCCCACCAACTCGTTGTGGGGGATTTTTGCCCAACTCAATATGGCCGATAGGTCAACTATGACCCCCGCGCAACTTCGATCGCATGAGGCCATGATATTGGGCCTTCAAAAACAATTGAGGGTAGTGCCGCCGGATGAATAGTCTTCCACAGAGGTATTTTTAGCCTTTAATTATGTAGTTTTTAATTTTTAGGAGTTTAATTATGTAATTTTTAATTTTTAGAATTTTAATTATGTAATTTTTATTTTTTATGATTTTAATTATGTAATTTCTAATTTTTAATGTATTTTGTAATATTATTCCGGGTATTTTTAATGTATTTTAATTTTGTGGAAATGTTTTTTTTGAAATTGAATAATGGAATGGTGGGACCCTTGTGCTCGTCCTTGCGGAAGAGCACGAATGCGGGTGTTGTGCTCTTGCCTAAGAGCATGCAGCAAAAGTGGGACCGGGCCCACAACCGTGCTCGTTGGCAAGAGCACGGTTGTGGATGCTCTAAAAGTCATTTTGAGAATACCAAAAGCCACACAATCATCTATAAATTCCAATCTAATGGTGACATCCATGTAATATTTTACAAAGTAAAACATGCTTCTCTTTCAAGGAATATTCTCTCAAACTTATAAATTAATGTTTTGTAGTAATTTTCATATGGAATTTTATTTACGTTTTTTTATTTTTTTGTTGATGGTGTATCACGTTTGAACTTGCATATGCTTAATTATTCGTGTAATGAGATTACATATTTTGTATTGGATATCCAAAATATTTTAATCAATATTTATGTGTTATTTTAATAAATATTTTTTTTATGCTTTCTGCAGATAATAATTTGATATATACATAAATAGAACGAGAATTTTGAGGGAAATCTATACATATATAAAAGGTGAGTTTCTTCTTTCGAAATATTTATAAGTTTTGTCTTATTTTGAAATATTTATAAGTTATGGACGAATTTGAATATTTATGGAATAATTAATTCCTTTCAATGGCCATTTAACGTATAGTTATCACCATATTAATCAATTTAGAATATATTATATGCGTACTCTGGCCAAATTGGATTAAATATTAATTTACTATACACATTAAATTGTGCATAAGTGCATAACTGACTAATATGTTATGAAACGTAAAAAGTAAATTGTATGACATTAATTAAATAAATAATAATGGGAATACTAAAAGTCAAGAAGAATAGCAAGCGGTTTGAAATCTTCTATGAATTCCAACGTGATTGTGATCGCTACCATAATTAGTGAGCTTGCTTAGATGAGCAATATACGTTGCTTGATTACTCTCTTCCGAATCTCCGCCGCATCGGGAACCTCTGCAGAGCATTCTTAGTTTTCCTTCTCACCGGGACCCACATGGTTGAGGACTGAGGAGGCGTCGTCGTCGGCGCCACCACGGGAGCCTACTTTCTATCTCTGTCTATCTCCATTTTTGAATTGCAAATACTTTTCATATTATTATGTTTCATTACTAAACTATACACTTTTATTTTCATATTATTATGTTTCATTACTATACTATACACTTTTATAGAGAAGAAATTAGCTTTTCAAATTCTATTCGTTCTGCTTTAAGTTCTAGGATTATAATTAATCCGAAAATCATTTTTTTACATATCGATTATATATGCAAAGCTTTGTTTTGGTTTTCAATATAATTATGACTCTTTAGCAATATTACATTTTATTTTCCATCACTTCATGCACTCTATTTTTGTGATTATTATGTTACCAGTATTTGTTGTTTGTATTCTTACCATATGAGGAAACATTGCATGAAGTTAAGTTGGAGGAGGAGAAGAAGAAAAACATTGCATGAAGTCAAGTTGAGAGGATGAGCTAATATTTTATGAATTTTGTTAGGTTTGTTATGAGATTATACAATATATGAGGTTTCATACATTATTATTTTTTAAAGTGTATTGCATCGAGATATATTAGTTTTATTGCAATTTTTTCTCACATTATTCAAAAGTATATTCCTCTAAATTAGGTCTCAGAGACTTCAAATTCAGGAAATGTAATTTTTTTTGTTCTATATTATTTTTATGTACTCAGATTTTTGTATAATTTTTTTTATTGCAGATTGTTGAAAGGGACTTTGTTAATAAATAATTTTTTTATTTTTTTATTTTTATACATAATAATTTAATATTATTTAAATTTTAATTGAAATACAATGTATCGTGCATCGCACGGGGGTGATACTAGTTATCATAAATGTCATATAATTGCAATAAAATCATGTCATAAGTGAAGGGAAGTTAAAATGATTTTAAGTTTAGGGTGTAGTGTTTAGGTTTTTAATTTTATTATATGTTAGAGTGGTAACAATCTAATTGTATAGATTTAAATGAATACTAAATTACAATTTAATTATAAATAGAGTATTTAAACTACTATAATTTATACTCTCTCTTACCTTATTTTCCTCAACTCTAACTATTTTTTATTATTTTCACAAAAGAAGTGCGAAAAAATAAATGTGTCACTTAGACTAGAACGGGGAAGTATGTTATATCTTCTATTAATGGATAATTAATATATTGATAACTCAGTTTTATATGTTTATGCGAATGTTGTTTTATGTTAATAATTCATTTTTGTTATATTTCTAACATTTCTACATATTTTAATTTAATTTCAGGTTTATTATCACATACTACAATGTAGTGTATGGTATCATTTGTAAATTTACTCAGTTTTTCATTATACCATATACGGCTACATTGTTGTTTTATCTATTTTATAGTATTATGTTTATGGCATACGGATATTATTTATATTTAATTAAATGTATATTTTTATGTTTTTCTTTCAAGGTGTGAAGAGGCGTTTGCAAAAAGATGTACACTTCAAGATGGGCTTTGTGAAGACGATGAGCAATTTTGCATCCAAGACTACGGATCTCTCAATCCCAACAGGTCAGTCATACTGTCAATTTTGTATGGTCGCAAAAAAAAAATTTTCTATCTTTTTTTT
Source organism: Salvia splendens (assembly GCF_004379255.2). Taxonomy (NCBI): domain Eukaryota; kingdom Viridiplantae; phylum Streptophyta; class Magnoliopsida; order Lamiales; family Lamiaceae; genus Salvia; species Salvia splendens. The sequence goes on from NC_056052.1 coordinate 19,922,453, forward strand.
AATATATATAAACGATTATATATTTATTGAGTAGTTTAATGTAAAAATAAATAAATCAAATTATGTCTATATTTAAGTATGTATATAGAAATTATTGGTTATTTCCATACTTATATGATCAGTGTTTTATATTTCCACAATTATAAATATATGTGGAGAGTCATATATTTCTCAAAATCTGATCTCATTATTCTCTCGCCTCTTCTAATAACGCCTTTCTCTCGACACAAACTTCCGACTCACATCGCCGCCCCACTTCCTCCTACGGTGCCTCCCAATATTTCTCCAGCGCCGCCGACAAATAGATTCTACTTCGGAGGCCCTCTGCCGCTAGTAAAAGTTCACCCTTTCGAATTTTGCTTTTCAATCTATATCTTGTGTATATGCAATTTTTTGTATATATATGTATAAATTTCGATCCATATTGCAATTGACGATCCATTCTCTGCAATATTGTTTCGTATTTTGTTTAATTGATTTTACACCTCGTGATCAATCAATCAATGAAAACCTAGATAATTTTATTTTGTCATGTATGCCTCTTCGTATTGCCTGTGTTTATTTGATGAAAATAAACGTACATATTTTTTGGGGAAAAAGGAGCGGCTGTGGTTTCAGTGTAGTACATAGATATAGATTTGGTTTCTTCATCCAATGACACGTTTTAGTGGATTGAGTAGTATGTTGGCTATGTTTTATGATTGCGTGTTACTACATATTTTGACATTCGACAGTTAGAGCACCCGCAACGCGGTGCCGTCGCCGTTCCTATGCCGTTCCGGAGGAACGGTTTCGCGGCGGCACGCGTTGCAGCGTGCGTTCCGTCGCCATTCTGTGCCGCCACCGTTCCCATGCCGTGCCGCGTTTCGTTCCTCCGGAACGCGGAACGAAACGTTCCGCCACGCGCCGAGGCGACGTGGCGGACTCCCATTCGACGCGTGAAGCCCACTCGCTGCCCCGCGAGTGGGCTTCGTCCCGATGACGCAATAATTCATTTTTTTAAAAAAAAATTTCGAATTTAATAAAAAAAAAATAAATTTTTTTTTATTAACGGTAATGAGACCGTTAATTTTATAGCCGTTTGGTTTTTTTTTATTATTTATTTATTTACTCTATAAATACTCCTATTTCATACTCATTTCAATCACAAACACACATCTATTTCTCTCTATTTCCACCCCAATTTTCATCTCAAATCAACTCTATTTTCCTTCTCCCAAATTTAATCAAACTAATGGATCCTTATGAACAAATGCGTCAAATATTGGAACAATCACTTGAAGAAGATCGACGACGGGAGGTGGAAGAAGCCGCTCCGCCCCAACGTCGCTCCCGTACGTACATCCATCGTAACCGGGAGGAAGCCGCCGCAAGGTTAGTACGCGACTACTTCTGCGATAACCCGGTTTGGGGAGATACGTACTTCCGTCGCCGTTTCCGCATGGGGAAACCGTTATTTCTCCACATCGCGAATACTTTGGCAGCCCGGGAAGAGTTCTTCCAGGAAGGGTTCGACGCGGTCGGACGTCCCAGCCACACGACGCTGCAGAAATGTACTGCAGCAATCCGCCAGCTTGCGACTGGACAAACGGCCGACATGTTCGACGAATACCTCCACATCGGAGATAGCACTGGGCGAATGTGCTTGCTCAAATTCTGCAAAGGTGTCCGGGCAGCCTTCACCGACGAATTTCTCCGGAGGCCAAGCACGGCCGATTGTCAGTTCCTTCTCGACCTTCACGAAACAGTGCACGGATTCCCAGGGATGCTCGGCAGCGTCGATTGCATGCACTGGCAATGGAAGAATTGCCCGGTGGCGTGGAAGGGGTCCTACACGAGCGGCCACAAAGGTACCCACCCAACCGTTATACTCGAGGCCGTTGCCGACTACCGCCTTTGGATCTGGCACGCGTACTTCGGGGTCCCCGGGTCGAACAACGACGTAAACGTGCTCAACCAGTCCGACCTCTTGACCGAAGTTTTGGATGGTAAAGCGCCGGCCATCAACTTCGTCGCCAACAATCGGCTTTATAAAATGGGGTACTATCTCGCCGATGGCATCTACCCGAAGTGGCCTACCTTCGTGAAGACGTGCAGTGGGTCTGCGAACCCAAAGCAGGCTCTTTTTGCGCAGAAGCAGGAGGCTGCTCGCAAGGATGTGGAGAGGGCGTTCGGGGTTCTCCAAGCGCGCTTCAACATCATCAAAGCCCCGGCTCGTACGTGGTTCATGGAGAACATGGTCGACATCATGTATACGTGCATAATCTTGCACAACATGATTGTCCAAGACGAAGGACCCGAGGCGGGAAATTGGTTCGACCCCGAATCCCCCGGAAGCTCAACCGCAAGTAGTCCGCCTCGAAGTGGAGCGCATCCGTCTATACAAGAACGGTTATCTATTCGTGCAAGGACACGCGACTCTAGCGCCCACACCCAACTCCAACATGATCTAATTGAGCACATTTGGGCAAACTTTGGCGGATGAAATTATTAAAATTGTGTACTTTTATTTTTTTATGATTTTAATTGTGTGCTTTTTATTTTTTTAAGTTTAAGTTGTAACTTTGTTTTAATGTTGTGTGTTTTTTAATAAAATGTGTTTGTTTTTTTAATTGAATTGAGTTGAAATTAAAAAAAAATGAAATTGAATGAATAGTAATTTAAGGAACGGTTAAGGAACGGTTAAGGAACGAGGGTTGCAGGTTCCGTTCCTTAGTTAAGGAATGGAGTAAAAAAGTACAGTGGGACCCTCAAATAGTGGTTTAAGGAACGGTTTAGGAACGGTATAGGAACAGCGTTGTGGATGGCCTTATGTGCATACTTGTTTTTCTTTAGATGGCGTCTTCGAAATATCCGAAACAGCCAGAGAAATCTCAAGCAACGCTTGGTAACACAGCAGCTAGAGCAGGAAATATGAAAGCACGGTCTATGCCCTTAAGCACGCCAAATTTGGCAAATACAAAGTCTGCTGTAGCTCCAACCAAGTTCTCGGAAAATACAGAACATCTTCAAGAAATAAATAACGTGAGGAAAGCTCCTGTAGGGGCCCAGATAAGACGTGTTATCAACTTGCTCTTTAAGGTATAGTATCTGTTTCCCACTCGTTGCTGAGTACGTTGTACTTGGGTTTAGATGCAACCAAATAACAGTGATATCTCATAATTCTTTTCAGCTGTCCATATAATATGTTAATACATGCAAAGAAATCATTCTGCTTCAGTTATGTACCTTTGTCAATGTCTCATCTATTAGTCACAACCACATATTTGCTTGCTAGTGATTGAGTATAAGTTATTTTTTATGCGATAGGAGAGTATCTACCTCTTTCATCCTAGCTCTGTCCTATTTCTGTTTTGTTATAGAAGCTAGCAATCTATAAATAGTATGTACTATCTGGCAAAACCTAGAGCTCCATTCTGTAACTACAAATGTTCTCCCATAAAAAATGTGCCTATGATTCAAAGCATACACGTAAATGATTTGCAATATCTTTTTGTTTGGTTAGTGCTTTGGTAAGATGTTTGTTCACTTGTGTTGGTGTAAACAGTTAATAATTTCGATCTGTTTGGCATTAAGTAACTCATCTAGGAACTAGGAATTGTAGCGATATGCTTGTGGCTTTGTGCTTATAGTTTTGCAGACTCCATTATATATGAATCTTGGTTGAACTGTTTTGTCCACAATTCTTAAACTTGCATTCTTCTTATTTTCTGGCATGAATCTGATGATAATACTGAGAATAGATTCATAACTTTTGCTCATTTGACTAGTTGTAGAACTTCCTTCAGCACCTTTGTTGTTTTTCTTATCAAACTACTTTGTAGTTATTTCCAATCAGTTTATCTGTTCCTTTACACCTTAGAGTTTCATTGCAGTTTATTTACTGTTAAAAAGTGGTGCTGGTCAAAAGTAGTTTAGTACATCTAACTTAAACAATTCATGTTCAGAGGAGGGATGCCTTGACTCCTGATCAAATAAATAAAGAGTGCTATGTGGATGTAAAAGGGAATAAAGCTGTGTTTGACCGTTTAAGGAACAATCTAAAAGTGCATTATGATGGAGAGCGGTTCGTCTATAAGGTGAGGTCATATATATTTGTTTGCCTTTGGTCAAATCACACCTTTTTCTCCGCCCCTGACCTTTATCTTTATTCAAAAAATTCATTTGCAGTCCAAACATCAGTTGCAAACTAAGACTGATCTTCTTCAATTGATTCGGACGTGTCCAGAGGGCATTGCTGTTGTAGATCTCAAGGATTCGTACACAGCTGTAATCAATGATCTACAGGTAACCTTAATTACAGGAACTTCAAATCATGCTAGGGATTTGAGCTGCTTTGGGTTACATTTTCCATGCATCACACTGTGTTCCTCTTCTAAACTGCATATTCCTCTCTTTGTTGAAAACTCAACGAAGGCTTACTGATCATTAGCATTCTGTAGGCTCTGAAAGGTTCTGGCGAAATTTGGTTGCTGTCCGATTCACTAGAGGACATAGCATACCCGAATGATCCTAGAGCTTCCATCACGGTGGATGATGATTTGAAGCAATTGTTCCTGGGGATCGAACTCCCTCGCGACATGCTCGATATCGAGAGGGATCTTCAGAAGAACGGGATGAAACCTGCTACGAACACCGCTAAGAGGAGGGCTGCTGCAGAGATTCATGACATGCCTCCCAAGCCCAAGACTAAGAAGAAGAAGCACGAGATCAGCAAGAGGACCAAGCTTACCAATGCGCATCTTCCGGAACTCTTCCAAACTCTTCGCGGACCGGGATAATGAATCAAATCCTTACTGGATGTGCAGCTACTGCTCTCATATTGGTTGGTTGGAGGAGATAATGACTTCTTTTGGTGATATACTTTTGTGATTGATCTGTTGAGATCCCTACTCATATTTCAGTCTCTATTCGCGGACGGACTAAAATGACAAAACGAGACTCCTATTCGCGGACGGAGGGAGCACATTCTATGGAGTCATCGAATGCACATTCTAACTGCATCACACGTTGTCAAACTAAGAAGGGTTAATCACATTACAAATTCATAAACATTTATAAGTAAAACTTCCACACCCTAACTATTATAATGGGACGAAATTATAACGGCCTCCTCAATACAAATTCCACACTTAACTATTATTGCATATTTTGTAAGTATTCAAATTCACACCATAACTTTTAAATATATCAAAATGTGGCTAAAATGCTCAAAGGGAACTGGGACTGCTAAAGCTAAGGAGTTAGTTACACTTTTTAATTTCCTCAATATTAAAACTAATACCCCACGATGGTAGTTTTAAATTTTATATCAATATGTTATTACTATTATTAAATTTCAACATTGGCTATTGTACTCCATATCTTACAATTTAATTTACATAAATTTTGGATATTAAATGCGTAATAAAGTTGGAAGTTCCATTATTTACACTATTATATTAATAATAAATTTTGAACATTAATTGGGAGCAATTTCGGCCACAGAGCATCATCTCACAAATTCAGTTACTTTACTACATTAAATATTGATATAAAATTTACTGTAAAAAGAATCTGTATTAAAATGGTCATGACTATATATGAATTAAAATAGTTATGCCTAAAAGTTATAAATATTCAAAATTAACCTAAAACTTGTAAATATTTAAATGACTAAAGTCCCAAAATGGTCCCTAACATTTGGCGTTTTTGTAATTTTGGTCCAAAACATTATCTTTTGGATTATTCGGTCCCTCACATTTGAAATCGGACCACATTTAGTCCTAAATTGACAGAATGGTTAAAATTTGACGGAATGCAACCGTCAACGCGATTTTAATCAATTTTGACTAGATTAATAGTTATAACTATGTTTTATTAATGGCTAATACCTAATTAAACCTAATTAAGCTAAAACTTAAAAATTTAAAATTTAAACGTGAAAAAAAAATCAAAATTTTAGAGGAAAAGGCGAAGCGACGCACGCAGCACTTCAGCAACACTTCGATTGGTGATTTTTGTCTCCTTCCAATTGGTGATTTTTGTCAATTATTGATGTTGAAAGAAGCTTTTTTGCATCTGGGCTTTTGTCAATTGTTCAAGAAAGTGACTTTTTTCGGCAAAGACTCGATTTTTAGCATCCAAACCCTGGCTTTCGCATCTGGGTTTTAGGGAAAAATGACTCTGGAGAAAATTATGAGCGACGGCGAAGGCTACGACGATTTCCCGGCGGGCCTGCGTGTCCTCGCCGTTGACGACAACCCAATTTGCTTGAAGCTGCTCGAGACTCTGCTTAGGAAATGCCAGTATCATGGTTTGTTCTTGGTCTTATGTTTTCTTTGATTTCCTTATTCAATTTTGTGTCTTGTCAACATTCTTTGCTTAATATGATTCTTGAATTCGGTTATGTTTCTTGGGTTCATAGTCAAATCTGCATTTATTTGGATCTAGTTTCCAATTTCTTATTGTTTGGATATGTTTTTTGTTTTCAATTTTCTGTTGAATGTTTGGATTTAGGAGTTCTAATTAGCATAAGGAAACATGAACTTGATTTCTTATCTTTTTTCTCAAAAAAGACAGCTCTTTTTTCTTTTTCTTTTTCTTTTTCTTTTTCTTTTTTGCTGAATCCCTTAATTTTTTTCTAGTTGAATGCTCTTGCTGGTGAAGAAGAATATGGTTTGGATGCTTTTATATCAATTTTTAACCAAATTTGCATTTATTTAAAATAGAAAAAAAAATTGAATTTTTCTAAAACTTAATCTGGTCAAAATTGATTAAAATCGCGTTGACTGTTACATTCCGTCAAATTTTAACCATTCCGTCAATTTAGGACTAAATGTGGTCCGATTTCAAATGTGAGGGACCAAATAATCCAAAAGATAATGTTTTGGACCAAAATCACAAAAACGCCAAATGTTAGGGACTATTTTGGGATTTTAGTCTATTTAAATTCATCCACACACCGATTGAGGCGTGTGAGATACTTACGCGGAGCTCTTTCAAAGATGAATCCATTGGTGGTCTTTGGAGAGCATTTGGAAGTCACCTTGACAGGATGATTGTTGTAGTTGAAATCTTTGATGTACGGCTTCCATGATAGTATCAAACCTGCTAGGGATCCATAATCCATTGACACAGAGCTATAAATAAAGCATTCACCATTTGACAAAGATCATTTTTATTTCTTTTGGAGCAGCATTTCAACACAGCTCTTGGCAGCGTATGCTCAACCATTCAAGTATGAAATTATTATGGAATGAGCTTTGAATTCTATACATGCTTAGCCATGTTGATAATTGTTGCAAATGACTGATCTTTTTGAAGATAGAATTTGTTTTCATCAAGATATTCTATCGAAGAAAGCCAAGGAGGCTTGCATAATATCTCTTTTGGCAAGGGTGGCTAATGTTCTCTTCTGTTTCAATTATTTCAGTTTCCATGATTATTCACGAGTGTATAGAAGAAAAAGATGAAGAGTAGTGATTTTGGTTTTACGTAAGTATGAAGAAGGGTGGCTAATGTTCTCTTCTGGTAGAGGCATGGACGTGCTGTCTGATTCCCCCTGCACAAAAGCCTTCAGTAGATTAACATGGAAGACATTATGAATTCGACAACCATCGGGTAACTGCAGCCTGTATGCAACTGGACCGATTCTCTTAAGGACTTTGAAAGGACCATAATATCGACGCGATAGCTTGGCAGATTGAGGGCGGGCAACTAAATGTTGCCTATATTGCTGCAACTTTAACCACACCATGTCGCCCACTTTAAATTTGACATCTCAACGACTGCGATTCGCGGTGTCACGCATCCTTTGCTGAGCTCTTTCTAGATTATTGCGAAGTTCGACCAACAAGGACGAATAAGATCAGCTACCGCTGGTGGTGTTGATGCCGCATGTGGTGCAGCCACTAAAGGCGGAGGCTCTCTTCCGTAGAGAGCTTGGAATGGTGACATACCCAAGCCAATATGATGCTTTACTATAGTATTGATAAAAAGATGTGCTACACGAATAGCACCAAACCTCGTCGGAATCGGAGCAAAATGAGCGTACTTAGACAAACGATCAACAACGACCATGATAGTCGTATATCCTCTTGAAGAAGGTAATCCTGTAATAAAATCCATTGAAACATCTTCCCACACTTGCGTCGGGATAGGCAATGGTTGAAGAAGTCCTGCTGGTTTCTGGGTAGAATATTTGGTCGATTGGCAACCATACATGCTGCCACAAATTTCCTTACCTCTGATCGCATTCTCGGCCGGTAGAAAGACGCAACAATTCGACGGAAGGTGCGCTCCTCACCAGGATGCCCGGCTGCTGACGAGCTGTGATGCTCTTGCAACAATAGCTTCTTTGAAGGCGACTGAGTCCCCACGAAGATGCGGTGCTTGAAATAAACAAGCCCATCAACAAAAGACAGATGGGAAGGTGCTGTCCCATTTTGAATTGAAGCTACAATGTCACGTAATTCCGTCAATTCTGCTATTTCAGTGCGCAAAGTATCAAGAAGATCCGGAAGTGGGTGTGTGATTGTGGTGAGGATCAAGCCGTCGTCGGCCTCTTCGGTATTGGACTGAACTGATTGACAACGCGACAAGGCATCTGCGTCCCTATTTGCTGCTCCCTTCTTATACTCTATCCGGAATTTTTATCCCATTAGCTTTCTGACATACATTTGCTGATCCGGAGTTTGAACAATTTATTGAAGCAATTCCTTTAGACTCTTTTGATCACTCCGAATTATGAATTCCTTTCCCAATAAATATCGTCTCCATTTCTGTGCCGCTTCTACTATGGCATAAAGTTCTTTATGATATGTTGATGTTGCTCGACGACGAGGCCCCAACTTTTTGCTAAAGAAAGCGATAGGGTGGTTATCTTGTAAAAGAACTGCACCAATGCCGAAATCCGACGCATCTATCTCAACACAAACACACGGCTGAAGTTTGGAAGGTGCAGCATAGGCGCGGTTGTCATCGCGTATTTGAGGTTGGCAAAACTTTCCCCCGCAGCTGTTGACCATTAGAAAGCATTTGTTTTAAGTAAATCAGTTAAAGGTGCTGCGATCTGTGCATAGTGAGCAATAAACCTCCTGTTAAGCCCAAAAATCCACGAAGTTGTTTCACATAAGTGGGTATAGGCCAGGCAATCATTGCGTCGATTTTGCTCGGATTGGCATTTAGAGTCCCATCACTGATCAAGTGTCCCAAGTATTCAACTATGGTGCTGCAGAAAGAACACTTTGATAGTTTAACAAAACATGATTAGCTTTCAAAATGGTGAGAACCTCTGACAGATGGTGTGTGTGCTGTTCCAGACTCGAGCTGTAAACCAAAATGTCATCGAAGACTACTATGACAAACTTCCGGAGTAAGGGCTGGAAAATAGTATTCATGGCTGCCTGAGATGTCGACGGGGCATTCGTTAGACCAAACGACATCACTAAGAATTCAAAGTTACCATCATGTGTTCTGAAAGTGGTTTTATAAATGTCATCATCATGCATTCTGATTTGATGGTAGCCCGACCTTAGATCCAACTAGGTAAAATATTTTGCTTTGCCTAATTCATCAAATAGCTCTTCTGAAGTCAGTCGGAATTGGGAAATGATCAGGTATTGTGGCTCCATTTAATGCCCGATAATCAATGCAGAAACCAAAAGTCTCATCTTTCATGCGTATCAATAGAACCGGCGAAGAAAACGGACTTTGACTGCACTAGATTATCCCCTGCTCAAGCATGTCATGAACTTGACGCTCAATCTCATTCTTTTGGAAGTATGTATAACGATAAGGTCGCACATTGATCGACTTTGTATTGGGCAATAAGTGTATTCGGTGATCAAAAATCCTTTGAGGTGGTATTCCTGTCGGGACATGAAAAATGTTTGAATGCTGCTTCAATACCTCACAAACAACGTCTGTAACAGTTGTAGGAAATTGAATTGTTTTCAAGGTAGGTCATCTGCTCTTGCCGAATCAACTGACACCAATTCATATGAATATCAGAATCAGAAAGCAACATAGTCAATTAGCGTACCGAAATTCAACGTGGTGAAGGACTAATACCCTTCAAAATGGTAGGAAGACCATCGTGACAAAATTCCATTGTTTTCTCAATATAATCATGTGTTACCTTGCCTAAGGACTCCAACCATGTCATTTCTAGGACGATGTCGGGACCATGAATTGGTAATACATGCAAGTCTATGTTGAACAGATTACCTTGCACCAATAACTCAGTTTTCAAACACACGTGCTTGCACAACAATGATTCACCATTGCCCACACAGACTCGAAAGGGACGAATATTCAATAGAGGTAGTCGAAGTTTCTCGGCAACGTCTGGGTGGAGGAAATCATGTGAAGATCCTGTGTCAACTAGAACATTGACTCTCAACCCATCAATATTTCCTGATAAGCTGATTGACTTCGACTTCGTTCTGTTATCCATCGCATGTAGGTGTGAAAGGTCAGCTGTGATTACTTCGTCATCTTCTAAGACGTGTGTTTCCGGTGGATCAAATGTATCCTCCTCGTCTTCCTCACCCATGTAAGCCAAGAATGTCCGCTTACAAATGTGGCCCGACACCCATTTATCATCACAATACCAACATAAACCACGTTTTTAGCGGTCTGACTTCTCCATTGCCGACAATCTGACCACTGGTAATTTTGTAATATCCACAGCTCGACTCGATTGTTGCACCGATTTTCCTCCACTCATGGCTTGGAGTGGTTGTGCAGACTGTTGTACAAATGAAGACCTCTGTTGTTGCGAATCCCACGGCGTCCAGGTACGACGCTGGAAGGTTGAATTCTGTGGTGTGCGCTCGGTGTGGTATGCTGAAAGTTCCCGAGCAAGAGCAAAAGCTGAAGCCAAAGTGGCTGGGTGGTGAAGGTTGACGTTGCGCTGAATGGGTTGTTTAAGCCCTGCAATATAGATGGGAAGGAGTGTTGATTCTGGATCTCCTGAAATACGATTCAACATTTTCTCAAACTCCATCTGATATTCAGCAACGGTGCCTGTCTGACAAAGCTTGGCGATTAGGCCAATGTAATTCTGATAACAATGCGGATCGAATCGATGATGCACATCCTCTAAGAATTCCTGTCATGTGACAAATGAGTTATTTGCACGATAATTAAATATCCAATCTTGCTACAGGCGGGTCAAATAACATAACCACATGATGCATTCGATGTGCATCCGGCATCATAACATGATCGAAATAGTACTGCACACGAGAAATCCAATTAGAAGCATCTGTTCCATCAAAACGAGGTGGGTCCATTCGCACATGCGTTGTAGGATCATAATTGGAAAATCCTTGCTGATGCTGCGGGCGGTGTGTTGGTGGATCCCAACACGAAGGTTGATGCATTGTCGCGGAGTCAGAATGTTGAAATCCTTGCTGCATTCGCCTTGCCGGTGGATCCCAACAAGTTGGTTGTCTCAATGATGTTGACTGGAGAGGATTGGTGTGTGCTACAGAATTATGAAGCCATGGTTGAGTAGGGTTCTGCCGATGATTATGTCGCTGTTGGTGTTGCTGATTCGGCACCGTACCAAACGTCGTATAGTTATCCATATTTGGACGGTTAAAGTTTGAATAAACTGGCGGAAAACCCGGGGGATGATGGAGCGGTTGTACACCACTATTTGTTGGTGTAAGAGGATGAATATTTTGGTTTGTAACCGTTGGCCGTGGGTGGTTATAATCCGCGGAGTCAAGAACATACGGTGGATCAGGGTCAGGACGGGGCAGAGGACCGTGGTCTCCAACTCGTCGTTCAAAGGCGTCCAAGCGGTTCCCCAGATTTTGGACTATCGCCATCAATTGATTCAGCGATGTAGCAGTCAGATCCTCCCGCCCTGGTTCTTCAAGTGCGAATTGGTTGGTGATTCAGTCGTTCGTGACGTGCCCAATTGCTCAACACGACCTACGCCCGGCCTTGGGTTCAACATGAGATCGGGAATGAAAGCACCAAAATGATACAAGCTTACTTGTATGAGGATGATCGGCGGCTGAAGTTCAGGCTCGTCGAAGAGAAATTGCACGCTGGCGGTTATGGTTTGAGAAAGACAGTTTATTATGAGTACTTTTACGGAATGATGACAAGTTTCCTTTTTTATAATAACTACAGACCCTAGCGTTGGTTCGACTCTCTTTTGCATCTCGGGAAGAACCAACAAAGAAAACCTGAAATGGAGCTTACAAAGAAAACCTGAAATGGAGCTTATAATACGCTCGACTCAATTACAACCTAAAGTTCAAAATACGTACTAACTTAAAGACATCCAAAACAAGAGTATGAGCTAACGACCAACATAATCTTGAAAACGCACAGGCGGCTTCACTTTCCATCGGAGACGTGAGTTCGCCACACTTGACTCCATTGCTGGTTTCTCCACTGTCATATCGGCTTCCGACAACTCCTCCTCCTGCTGTTCCGTCGACGGTGAAACCGTGCTCGTATTAGTTTTTCACTTTAAAATTCAATATGTTTTAGTTGTTTAGAGTACAAAAAATTTACATTTTGCGCAAAGAAGAATACTTCTAGAAAAAATTCACGTTTTCTACTATTACATGTTTTATTAAAAAAAAAAGTAATGCAATTAATTGCATTGAAAATACTCCCTCTATCCCATAATAAGAATTATATTTTGCCATTTTCGTCTGTCCTACTATAAAAGTTTATAAATATTAAGTAAGTCTTACATCCACTAACTTATCCCACTCACTTTTTAATATTCTGACACTGTTTACTATTTTTATAAACACAAAAAAGTGCTACACATTTATACAGGTAGGAGGAGAATGACTTTTCAATTTTATTATAATTGTATTAATTTAACAACTTTTGTTAATTCATCTTCTTCCCAACTCCATAGCGCTATTGTTGTAAGTTTTTTTTCTCTCCGATTTTAAATTCCAGCCCCTCCCTCCTTCCCTTAAACAGTTAAACCTCCAGCAATTTAAACATTAAAGACATTAACTTGATGAGGGCTAAAGATACCTTCTAAAAATTTTGAAATTTTTTAAAATAGAAAGTATATTAAAAAAAAGTATTACTATGATTATTGTTTATATATTATATTGAGATAGATATGCTAATATTAAACTTTTTATTGAATTATACAAAAATCCAAATAAAATTTTTCAATTTTCATCTATCTATCTATCTGAACATATACAATTAGGATCTCATAAGAGACCTTATAAAATAATCTTTAATTTGATACTCCCTCCGTCCTAAAAAATAGACAAATTTATAAAAGATACGAGTTTTAATGTGCAAATGGTAAAGGAAAGAGAAAGATAGAGAAAAAGTAAGAAATGAAGAAACAGTATTGTAAGTAGTGTCAGTGAAACGTGAGATCCATATAATCAAGCAAGCATCTACAAAATATAAATCATCCCAAATTCATCACTACAAATATAAATCAACCCAAATCCAAGGGCGAAGGGCCAATGCACTGTACGCTCATATGATACTCCTATCCACCGACATGAACCACACCTTTCTCACAGTCACACGATTTTAAGAAATAATACAGAGTTAATTTTTTTTAATAAAATAGAAATCTTAATTTTTTCTACTACTATATTAATGTTAGAGAGAACTATATTTTTAGTTTATTGGCATTGTATTAATGTCATATTTGGATTCTTATTTTTCAAAATTATCACTAGACGTCCATGGAGGTTGATATAATATCACCGATGGGAGTTTTGCATTTTTGGACCAAAAATATCATTAAGGCTATAGGGGTTATTTATGTCTTTTCTATGAGAAAAAACGTCACCTTGATTCATTCATTTTCCTTCAAGTATGTGTCGTGATGATCAATTATTTGCACATAACTTGACGAAGTTTATGGGGAGAATAAAACAGAAATGAATGAACCAAGTGTGTCAAAGTGATAGATTTCTCTCTAATAAAAAAATATAAATAAATATTTTCTCTGTCTCATTCAAGATATCCATCTTTTATTTTTAGTTTGTCTCATTCAACATATCCATTTTCTATAATCGAATATAAATCTCTCTCATATATCATTATTAAAATATTCAACTATTTTTTTTCAATCTAACGTTCAAGAATGGGGTACTTTATTTTTAAAAAGTCTTAACAACCGCACATCGATACTATATGTCATATTTTTAAAAAGTAGAAACTGCAGATAATATTAGTACAATATATAGGACTAAATATGTCATTCCCTTTAAATTTTATAATAAAATATACAGTAATTAAAATAAATTAGCGATGTTAAAGTTTTATGAAAATACAAAAAATAGTGGATTAGTTTTTGAAGTGGCGAAGTCAAATTTGGTTGTTTTCAACTGGTTCGAGGCTTCGAGGAAAGAGATAGAATTCAAGTGTATAAAGAAAGATAAGATAATGAAAAGTGACAAGCATCATCAAACAGCTTACTTACCTCAATGGAGAAACATGAAATTGCAGTGATCACAGTTCCATTTCCGGGGCAAGGCCACCTCAACCAGCTGCTTCAGATCTCCGCCCTCCTCTCCTCCCACGGCCTCCCTGTCTACTACGCCGCCGCCGCCATCCACAACCGCCAAGCGCGAGCTCGCCACAACGGCTTGAACGTCTCCCAAATCCACTTCCTCGACCTTCCCACTCCTCCCTTCGCCTCTCCTCTCCCCGATCCAAACTCCTCAATCAAATTCCCCACGCAGCTCCAGCCCGCCTGGACATCCTCCTTAGCCCTCCGAGAACCGCTCGCCGCCTTCCTCACCGACGCCGCCGCGAAATTCAAGCGAATCGTCGTCGTTCACGACTCGATGATGGCGGCCGCGGTCCAGGACGTCGCCTCGATTCCTAACGCTGAATCCTACGCGCTCTGGTGCATCTCTGCTTACTCTCTCGCTTCCTACTTCGCCAGGGACGAATTGAAAACGGTATCCTCTTTCGAAGAGGACGAATTGCCGGAGGAGATCCGGAATCTCACGATGCTACAACAGGAGCCGCTGAAATTGAGATCCGGAGATCTGTACAACACCTGCAGATTGATCGAATCGCCGTATCTGGATATGCTAGAGAGAGAACAGGCGGTGCGGAACTGGGCGATAGCTCCGATCCTTCCGCCGCCGGATGAAAATCAATCTCACAAAACCCTAGAATGGATCGATGAACACGAACCGGATTCCGTGATCTACGTTGCGTTCGGCACCACGATTTCGATGTCGGACGATGAAATCGGGGAGCTCGCCTTCGGATTGGAGCAGAGCGGAGTGAAATTCCTCTGGGTGCTGAGAGATGCCGATAGAGGCGACGTGTTTGATGACCAGATCCGGCGAGCTAGGGTGCCGGAGGGGTTCGAGGAGAGGGTGAAAGGGGTGGGGATGGTGGAGAGAGGCTGGGCGCCGCAGCCGCAGATCCTGGCGCATCCGGCGATAGGGGGGTTTATGAGCCACTGTGGGTGGAATTCGTGCATCGAGAGTGTGACGACGGGAGTGGCGATGGCGGCGTGGCCTATGCATTCGGATCAGCCCAGGAACACTGAGCTGATTACACAAGTGTTGAGAGTGGGAATTGCGGTGAGAGAGTGGAGAGATAGGAAGGAGGTTGTGAAAGCGGGGAATATTGCGGAGGTGGTAAGGAAGCTGATGACGTCGGAGGAAGGGGCTGAGATACGGCGGAGGGCGAAGGAGCTAGGCGCTGATGTAAGGCGGGGTGCTCAGCCCGGCGGCGCTGCTCGTGCTGAATTGGATTCGTTCGTAGACCATGTAACCAGACACAGAGACTGAATTTTACTACTGTATTTTGAATGAATTACTACTATTATTACATTTTCTATTGTTAATTGATTATACTACTACCAACTTTGAAATTATATTCTGTTATATATTAATAAATATTGCCATCTTACAAGAAAGAAATATAATTTTGAGAAATATTTTATGTCATCGTAAAGGCACTCTGCATTTTTAAATGCTAGATATGGATGAATGAGAAGACGAAGAAAATTGGCCAATTAATATACGGACAAGATTTATACACACTTTATATGCCTCATTTTAAGTCATACATTTTTGTTTGATATCCTTGACACAAAATAGGTAGGATATCATTTGTATTTAATTTAAATATTTTTTTACATTATTCTCTTTTACTTTATTTACAAAACAAAATTGTATCAATTTTTTTACTAAATAAGAAATACTCCCCCGTCCCCAAAGAATATGCACTTTGGGTTTAACACAAGTTTTACTGTAAAATTAGTAAAGTAAGACAGAGATGGAGAGAAAAAGTAATTACAGTATTGTTAGTGGAGAATGAGTCTCATCTCATTAAAGAGAAGAGACTTTCAAAAATTAGAAAGTGCATAATCTTATGGGACAGACAAAAAAGGAAAGAGTGCATATGAGACGGATGAAGTATTTCACATAGATTGATGGAGGAAGTGTATACTGTAGGCACGAATAAATTTAGAGAGGTCGAGATTCGAATAAATTTAGAGAGGTCGAGATTCCAAGAAATGCTCAAACAATAATTTAAAAAAAGGATACAAAAAGGGTCCACTATTAGGATAACAAAAAAAGATGGTATGTTTCGAGAATTCATGGAAGTGTCCTGTTTTTTTGCCAGCTTGGTTTGTTTGGACTAGTTTGCATTCATTGTGATATAGTCATGATGAGAAATCAAATTTCCTTTTGGCTTGTTACTTTGTTGCGACCTAAGGCCATCCACAATAGGAATAGCCCAGCAATAGCCCAGCCATAGCCTAGCCACTGCCACATCATCAGCACTAAAAATCCTCCTGACACATCATAAATAGCCCAGTCATAGCCTAGCCACATCATAAATAGCTCAGCCACATCAATAGCCACATCACTAATAACAATTATATAAAATGACATAATTAACAATCACACAATATACGGAATTTAATTTACGAGACATATACGGGAAAAGTTTAATAATACTATTAAAATTTAAAAAAGTACAATAATTTAAAAAAAGTACATTAATTTTTAAAAAAAATACATTAATAAAAAAGAGTGACAATTCACTCCTCGTTAAAACAAGTGGTGCGAATGAAAATGACGAGCAAAGCGTGTATATACAGTGTTTCGGAAAAAAAATTTAATTTTCGCGCTAGGCGGTGCGCTGGGCGATCCGGGCGTTGCAATAGCGCCGAACGGACCGCCCAGCCGACCGCCCAGCGCCACATAATCGCCCAGCGCTGCGCGGTTTCTCTCTCCACTCAACCGCTGGGCGGCTGCAATAGACCGCCCAGCGAACCGTCCAGCGCCGGCGCTCGGCTAGGCGGTCGCTGGGCGCCTATTGTGGATGGTCTAATAGCTACACGGATTTGGTGCACTAATACTTTAACAACTCAATATTTTTCAAGATGGCATTGCTCCGGTGTTTACATGGGAAGATTGAGTAGCGACATGGATCTGTGGATTGCTGCACCTCAACGGAAGTGAAATCAAATTACCCTTTGGCTTATTACTTTATTGCGACCTAATAACTTGACAGATTTGTTGCTCCAATACTTCAGCAACCCAATATTTTTCAAGATGATATTGTTCAAGTGATTCTATGGGAAGATGGTGCAATTTTTGGTATATGGTATATACCATATTTTCGGTATATACCTAAAATTACGGTATATACCATATTTTCGGTATACCTCGGATGCTTTGTCACCAAATGACGACGGAGGGTGCCATATCCCCCACCACTCGCAAATTTGTAGACTTTATCACAATAGTTACAATATGCATGAAACACCGATGTCTCTTCTTGAGAGAGCGGATCATTAGGACTTGAAATTACCACCGTGACCATCTTGTAGTGTTTAACAAAAATATCATATTTCAATGCTTTTTTAGTCAATGGATCAGGGGGAGGGCATGTCCTCATTTTCGCCGGTGCTAGACGGAATATGAGAACGAGATCTATTATCATTGTTGTCCGAGTCCGACGATATAGCCACGTCGTACTCATCATATTGTTGCACGGAACTACCACCGCCCCTCCCCCACCTTGATGCATTTGAGCGAGTAGCATGACGGTATTATGATCTTCTTCTATCTATAAATTTATATAAGTTGAAGTTTTAATTAGGAACACAAAAAAAAAAATTAAAACACTCAATCTTATGAAATTATGAATTGTAAAAATAATTTTATTTTTTAGAACTTACTTGCATGCGTTCAGCCGCCACTCGGAAAACCTCTTCCAAAACTTCTCGACGACTAGGTCGCTTTGATTTTTGGGGACGACTACTTTGATCTTGGGATATTCCTTTGCCCCGATCACCACGTCCCGGTCCACCACGAGAAGAAGACAAATGCAAAATGAAAGTAGTATGGAATATGGAGTATTGAATAAATGGTAAATTACGAACACAACAACAAATATAGTAGTAAACAACTTGAGCAATTAGAGAGAATGATGATAGAGAATAGAGAAATTGAGATTGAGAAGGAAATCCTTGTTAACACAAGAATGGGGTGAGTAAAAATGATGGGGGAAGTGGGGTGTTTATAGGAGAAAACCTACGCCCTAGCCGGAATCCCCAAGCAAGCTCAGGACTTTCCCTTAAGTACGAGCGAGTGTGGTATCGTGTCATTCCTAAGAAGAGAAGCAAAGTTATTATGTGCGAAAAAGAATACAAGCGATCCAAAGAAGGCACTCAACCTCGGTTTGCCTAGAAGCAGCCACCCTTGAAAGAGTGCGTAATAGCTCACTGATCGAGCGCTCTTGCGCCGAAGTCTCTTAGAAAGAGCGGCTAAACGATCGGACCAGACAGGCGCAGGGAGCTTGACCGCCTTACCCGTCATTGAAACACAAGCAGGAGATGTTTCGGCTTATATTCCTACTAATGTAATTTCCATTACTGATGGACAAATCTGTTTGGAACCGCTGAACCGCCGGTTACGGTTCACGATTTTTTTGAACCTGAACCGGCCCACTTCAACCGTCGAACCACCGGCGCCGGTGCAGGTTCCGATCCCGGTTTGTGAACCGGCGGTTCCGAACCGCCGGTTAATCGGTGGTCCGGTTCGGTTTGTGCATGTTTACCCCGGTATACCTCGGTATATGAAAATTCATACTGTTACCGTACCAAAATAAATAGATAAGGTATCATACCTTACCGAAAATTGCGGTATACCGAAAATTTGATATTTTTGGTATTTTTTCAGTACGATAAGGGCGGTATTTCGGTATTTTTAACCAGCCCTATTTCCTCGAGAAGATGGTGTTGATCACTTGCCTAAGCACTATTTGGAAGCTCTGCATTGTGTGGAGTTCACACTCGGTGAGATGCATGTTAGAGTTTGTATACTAGAAATCACTTTTCGAGTGATTGAATACTGTAAAAACTCTTATTTTATTTCCAAAGAATAAAACAGATTATTTTTGTCATAATGTTGTTATGTTTTACATTTAATGGTCGTTATATTACATATTTAAATGTATAAGAAACTTAACAAAGTCTAAGTCTTTGTTTTAATAGACCGGTTGTAGGCGACGTCCACTTTAAGGTAACACGGTCAGAACAAAGAAAAAGAAGAATTTCACAACCTAGATAGGCTTAGACTACCTATCGTGAAAGGTTGCAATGTCAATCCGCATATTTCTAAGTTTTACTGAAATAAGATGACATTGGTGTGGTATAGCACTGAACGGATCTAACAGCAAGACGTGTCTTTATGCTATCTACTGAAAGACGAGGTCTTGATAAATATTTATTTATTAATCAATATATGTTAGCATTGAGCATACGGATATTGATTATGCATTACTTTGACTTATCAAATGGTGCTGGTTTTTGGCAACCCAATAATCCTGATATATTGGGTAGTGGTGATTAATGTTGTAATGGCCTCCCTTTTTCATATCCGTTAGACGACGATGAAGTCGGACAAATAAATTCAAATTTCCTAAATTGGCTTATGAACGGAAGTAATTATTTTTGTAAACGATAAATGTTTGCTAAGTCGTAAAAGGGAATAAAATGTGAAGTGTTACGAGTGAAATAAAAAGAAGTACACTCTTTATTTTATTCCCGAAGTGAACGTGTCAAAGTCATATAAGAAAGTAAATTAAGAACATAAGTTCCGTTTCTAACTAATTATATTACATACACTGAAGCGATTAAGTTACAACTAAAGAGGTATAAGGTTTTGCAAAACAACAAGTATGTGCTCATTTTATCGAACTAGACTACACCCCACGTCGTGTCCCGACCGGCCGTCGAACCAAAGGCCACGAGCCATGTCGCGAGAGGAAAGTTCCAGTTAACTAGCGTTGTGCATCGCTGCAAAATACCAAAGAGTTTGTAAGATTAATGAGTCTTTTGAACTACCAAAGATGACAAACAAGATGGTAAAAGTAAGAGGCAAGTTTACCTTTTAAATGAAGAATAAGTTAGTGCCAAAATAGGAAAGATAGGTGGCAACAACCCCTGCATCCCAGCTTTAACCGAAAGCTGTCGGAGGACACAATCAGACCCGTTTCAGCTGCAACGGACCTCAGATGTCAGCCCCTGCACAGCCTTGGTGGCGCCCTGCTACTGCCGAAGGTGCAGTACCAGCTTCTACCATCTTTTGTGCACCTGCCACAAGGGACAATTTCTATAAATGAACAAGGTACTAAGCAATTGCAAGATGCCAAAAACGGTTAAAGGAGCTGCAGGATGTAACAAGAACGCAGCAGCCATTAAACCCCACGAGTACACCCTTTCCTCCCTATAAGAACCCCCCTCACACCACCTAGGAACATTCCCTCATAATTCAACAATCTCAGCAACATTGTTTGTTCAAGAGAGTAGTGAGTTAGAGCGGAGTGGCTGCCGAACCACATGGAGGCGTTTGATTATTTAACAAGAATTGACAAGATTAATAAACTAAATTTAAGAACTAAAGTACGAAAATGGAGAAACTCAAGAGATAAGAAACATTGCTCCCAACAACATTCAGATGAATCACTATTGTATTGATTCTATATTTAAGTTCATAAGCAATTGAGAACGATGATCAATTTTACACTCTAAAAGTACTGAACATACTTAAAGAATTATAGTACTAGTACTAGCCGAACACATAGCCAAAAGTACCTACTCATTAGACTATCATTCCCGCGGAAACGCAGTAAATACTAGACTAACTTCTCAAAGTCGACAAATATTATGGTAAGCTGAACACTTAACACATAAACATCTTCTCATCAAACTAAACTCCTACGGATGCATAGTAAGTATTAATTCAACTTTGAAGACTTTTTTACATCAATATTCACTTATACATTTATCTCTGAACAAGATAAAATTAACAAGTTTTTCATCTAAGTTTTCATCCAATTTCCAAGTTAAAGAGACGTTGGAAAGAGGCAATTAAAATACTACATTTGATGCATCAAAACATAGCATAAATAAAATCCGAACCATAGACGAAAACCAAAGTAAATGATTAAATATAGAATCTCTACAAACAATTCATCCTACTAGTGTTAGGAGTAATGAAGAAAAACTAGCCACACATGCTAAAGAAGAAAAACCGTAAGACAAATGGTGTTCTCCGATAACCGGCGGTAGTCCGTCTCCGAGATGATGAAGATTGGATGCCGGATCCTCCTCCTCTTCTTCTTCCTCTTCTCTCTTCTTTTCTCCCATCTCGTCTCCCCCACAATTCCCTTCCTTTCCTCCTTTTTCATTCCCCCAACTCACGAAGAAACTGCTATTTTTCAGTTGAAAATGCACCACCCGGGCGGGTGTAATTTTAAAACTGATAAATCACCCGGTCGGGTGATTGTATTCTGGACTCCTCATGCATTGCGGAACCCACCCGGACGGGTGGAATATTGAAACTGAAATATCACCCGGTCGGGTGAAACGTTCTGGACTCTCCATGCACTAAAAATTGCACCCGGCCGGGTGGAATTAATAGGCATAAAAATCCACCCGACTGGGTGCCTCCTTTTGAGAGTTCTCTGGGCAGTCCATCCGGGCTTCATTCCTACACCAAAAAACTTACTTTTGCAAGCATCAAACTATATAAATCATGTAAAGTTAGGGGAATAAAAATGTACAATTTGATTCGCATCATCTCCCCTCTCCATTGCTGCCACCTTTATAGTAATAGGAAGCATACTACCCTCGACGAATCCTAATCCTAATACTCTTATAAAAGAAGCTATCCACATTTGTGGATACGAGGATAAGACTGAGAGGGGCAAAGAGGTATATTGTTGCACTATATTTCTGTTTTAAGCCAATCTATGTGGTTTTTTTGGAAGTTTAGGCATTAACTCGGTCGAGCCTAATATTTTCGCTTCAGAAAGGGTGTATCTATGGTTCCATAACGGGAGATATTTTGACCGGGTTTAAGATGCAAGCTCGCAGATGGATTTCCATCTACTGCATGCCTCTGCGCCCGACATTTATCAATCTTTCTGCTCGTCTCAACCAGGTGCCTCGTTGGGCTCTGGGCTCCATCGAGATTATGCTTAGCAGGTATTTCCTATATATAGTACGTCCACAATGGGAAACTACAACTCTTGGAGAGGCTTGCGTATGTTAACACCATCGTGTATCCACTCACTTAGATTCAGTTGCTCGCTTACTGTGTTATTCTTGCTTTATGTCTTCTTACCAACAAATCTATCATTCCCGAGGTTATTAACGAACATGATTATGATCGGTCTTCTCATCTCGTGGGGATGAATATCCAATATCTAACTCTGAATTGATATCCTTGTGTAGATAAGCAACTGATAAGGCCAATTTCATGCATCGGTTATGGGGTTAAATTCTATGATTTCTATGAACTAATACATGTTTTGAGTTTAGGTGCATAGAGAAGCTGCCAGGTCAAGGAAACGAAAGGAAAAATCTACCCGGCAGAGGAACCCAGTTGAGCTTAATTCTTTTGAACCTACTGGACCCGCCTTATTGTAAGGGCATCCCTTAGTTGACCAAGTTGAGCCTATAAAAGTTGTTCCTTCTTTTGGCACCTCAACCTTCATTTCATGTGAACAAGGGGACCATTCAGGGTAGGAAGTTAGGTTGAGAAACAGGGGAAAGTAAAGTAGAATGTTAATTAGAAAATGGGCAGAAAAAAAATCACGCATCTTGGCCTAGGAAAATATACGAAAAAAAAGAGAAAGAAAAGATGGGCAGAAAAAAAAGTTGTAGCCTGACCTAGTAAAAAAAATATATATGTGTTTAGGAAATAGGCAAGAAAAAAATGTATAGCCTGGCCCAGGAAAAAAAATCGAAAAAAAGATGGGCAGTAAAAAAAAGTTGTTACCTGACCCAGTAGAAGGAAGTTAGGCAATAAGGCCAAAATGGCCAGGGAACCGCTCTAAATTTTGGAAAGTCAGATTTGTAAATAAGGAGGTTGTTTCCATCTTTTGTCCCTAAGTTCACATGTCCTTCGCATATTTGCACTTATACTTTTTGAACTTAGACCCCTAGGATTCTCACCTACACATCCCCCCTGACCACGGTCCTCATGTTCAACATCGTCGAGATTGATGCACTTTTTATTAGCACTATAAATACCTGCAAGTATACAGAGTAGGAATAGTATAGCTAAAGGTTAGTACCAGATATCGATCACGGGGAAAACAGACACAGACTGTCTATCCTCTACTAAAACTCAACTACTATTTAGAAAACCGAAAGATTTGAGAATGTTTGAAAACAAAGAACAGGTTGAAAGCAATAAACAACTAATTGCTAATATATCACGGAGATAAAAGTATAGAGATAAGAGAATTCCAGGGATGTGCGTTCACAGTTATAGTTATACAAATTCCAACTACAACACCCTAGCACAGTTCTTACTTTGATAGAACGAGTCACCTAGCTTATACTCGTGCGATGCAAACGTTGATTACAAACATTAGGGTTGTCAATCCGATATACGTAACTCCTAGAAGCTCCTAAGACCCTTGAAAAGTCCACACTCTCAATTAACAGTGTCGTTTTAAAGAAAGCTAATTGTAGTGTCTATTAAGTGGATCTAACTAGCCAACCTCCTCTCACGATTATGTAGCAAGTTATATTAAATCATCACAGAATGTGTCACTCAAACGTGAAACATTATCCATTAACTTAAGGAAGAAACAAAGTAAGAACAAAACGGATATTAAATAGATAAAGGAATTGTATAACCAAAGTCGTTACTAACACATCCCTAGAATCCTATGAATTTAGTTACACATGATAGAATAATCTAAACACATAGATTCTAGGGAAGACAATGAAAACATAAGAACTAAAGCAAATAGAACCCAAAGGTTGAATCCTTGTAGCCTTGATGTAAACTTGAATCCTTCTTCAACCTCTTGCACAATAAAGTACTCTAGCTTTTAATCTCTGGAAATATATGGCAAATAGAAGATCCTTTTTGATGAAGCATTGGGAAGTATTTATAGGGAGAAAATCTCCCCTCTCAAATAAGGAAAATGGTTGCAAAATATGGTAAATCTTAGAGAGAAAGTAGGGCAAAAACTGCTCGTCGCTTTTTCCCAGCGGCCCGCTGCACCTTGGCTAGCAGTCGTTGTGGGTTGGTCTGAGGCTTCTAACTCTTGGGCAGCGGTCGCTGCACTTGTTTCAGTGGTCGCTGGCTATCATCCCGTAACTCTCTGGACTCTTGATGTAAACTTGAATCCTTGTAGCCTTGTAGCCTTGATGTAAACTTGAATCCTTCTTCAATCTCTTGCACAATAAAGTACTCTAGCTTTTAATCTCTGGAAATATATGGCAAAGAGAAGATCCTTTTTGATGAAGCATTGGGAAGTATTTATAGGGAGAAAATCTCCCCTCTCAAATAAGGAAAATGGTTGCAAAATATGGTAAATCTTAGAGAGAAAGTAGGGCAAAAACTGCTCGCCGCTTTTTCCCAGCGGCCCGCTGCACCTTGGCTAGCAGTCGTTGTGGGTTGGTCTGAGGCTTCTAACTCTTGGGCAGCGGTCGCTGCACTTGTTTCAGTGGTCGCTGGCTATCATCCCGTAACTCTCTGGACTCTTTGTAGCGGTCGCCACGCACTTCCCAGTGGTCGCTGGGCGTGTCTTGTTCTTCATGCACAACTTTTCCGGAGTGGGCCGCTACTGATTTAGCGGTCATTGGGCGCCAGCGGTCGCCGACAGTGTTGCAGCGGGCCGTTGGACATGCAGAACAGCTCCAGATTTCCAACTTCGAGTCTTGACTCCCTTTTTAGGCTCAAATATGTTAATTTCTCACAAAACATGTCAAAATACCAAAATAGATAAAATATGCAAATAATGAACATGTAATGCAACTTTGACATTCAAAACGGACCAGATAATAGCCTTAAAACCGTGCAAAATCCGAGTGTATCAGAGATCGTGGCCAATGTCTCGTACGACATCAATAGGGGTACCAGTCGTGGGGCCCGCTCTTTGGGAAGCTCTTCTTCACCATCTGGGTGATCTTCCACTTGTACCCCTTCCTCAAGGGTCTCCTCAGAGCAGAATTGCACCACGACCATCATCATTGTCTGGGCAGTCCTCCTCGCCTCCATTGTGTTGTTGTTGTGGGTATGCATTAACCCCTACACGTCGGACGCCTCGAAGCGGGCTGCACAAGGCCAGTGTGGTTTCAATTGCTAAGGTAGAATTAAGAGGCTACATTTCTTGAATGTATGGTTGGTTGTTTATAAAGAAAGAAAACATGAAACTAGAAACACCGTCATCTTAGGCCATCCGCAATGGGCGGACGATGGCACGCCCGATGGCGCGCATCGTCCGCGCCATCGATCGTCCGCGCCCATTGCGGATACGGACGATAGGTCGCGGACGATCGTCGCGGCCGATACTAAGGGCGCGGAGGATGGCGCGCCCGATGCCTATCGTCCGCGCCATCGTCCGCCCCATTGTGGCGTACACGGACGATGGCTGCGGACGATAGGCATCGGGCGCGCCATCGTCCTCCCCATTGTGGCGTACACGGACGATAGGTCGCGGACGATGGCACGCGGTTTGGTTGTTTTATAAATAGAGTTCATTCGTTTTACATTTCATTTCACAATTTCACTTTCGAAACTTACATTTACATAATTACTACGAAATGGCTTCAAGTCCAAATAGTCCTATGTTTAGTGGAGATGCGCGTTGGCCGGGTACAGAACCCGGCCAATATCGTTCGTTCGACACCAACGCCCAATACGATCCCGATTTCAGTACGGACTCGTATGGGTTGTCGGACATGGAGCCGTCTCCAACCCGACCAGTCGCCCCCTCCCGACGTGACGCCGCAGCGGCCGATCCCGACCCCGCCGCGACCGCTTCCGCCCCAGCCAAAAGAAGCGGAACCGGCAGCGGGCGCAGAAGTTGCCGCCTCCCGGTGATTGCGATGAGTACGCCCCCGGTCGTACAAACTACACCGACGAGGAAACTCTCATTTTGGCACGGTGTTGGGTAGATATATCGGAAGATCCGATATTCGCGAACAACCAGAGGCAGTTCGCGTACTGGGAGCGCATCGCCGACCTCTACAATGCGGCCAAGCCGCCGAACGCGTACAAGCGCAAGCGTGAGCAACTCCGCAAGCACTGGGATCAAGTGAAGAAGCAAGTGAACTTGTACGCGGCGGAGTTCGAGAAGTGCGCGCGGGCACAGGGGAGCGGCGAGAGCTGGGAAGACGTGCGTGCTAAAGCGATATTGTCGTACCGGTCGATGTTCGGCGAGTTCAAGCACGAGGCCATCTGGACGCTTTTGAGGGACAAGCAGAAATTCCAAGGTGGAATTCTGCACACTAGTGCGCCAAAGAGGATGAAGACCACCGAAGTTGGTGGTTACACGAGCAGCGGCAGCGGCAATCAACCGGTTGACCTCAACCGGTTGTACGTGGACGACAGCGGTTCCGGCACACCGATGTCCTCCCGACGTCCTCCCGGCGTCAAGGCTGCGAAGGCCAAAGGGAAGGCGGCCGCGACCTCATCCTCGACCGCTGCAACCCCACCTCCGCTCCCGGAAATGCTCCCGCCCCAGGCAGCCGAAGTGTATTCGTCGTTGGCGACAGCGTCGATGGCGAGGACGTTGTTGGAGACGCACAAGGCCCTCAAGAAGTGTACCGACCCCGACGAAGCCGAATACCTCCGGGCATTGATAGATGAACTGCGTCGGAAGTTGGGAATTGCACCGACTTAGTTTTTTTTTTTGTAAGTTGAACGGTGTAACTTCTTTTTTTATTAATGTGTCCCCGTTTGTTATTTCGACCTTTTTATTTACTCGTTATTAATTGTTAGTTGAAAACATTTAAATCAATTAAACAAATAAATAAAATGATGATGTGGCGCGCCTTAGGGCGCCCCACTGCAGGTGGGGAGGTAGGAGGATAAAACTGCTGACGTGGCGCGCCATAGGGCGCGCCTTAGGGCGCGCCTTAGGGCGCCCCATTGCTAATGCCCTTAGGGAGAAAGCTAGGTTGTGTTGTTTTTGTATCATTTTGGGGAGAAAGAAAACATGAAACAAGAAAAGACATCATCTAACCACCTGAATTATTCTTTGCTACATCAATTGCATTATTAAGTCATTGTGCCAATATTTGGAGGCTAGATTAACCTAAAAACAAGATAGTTACTTTTATATAATTAATTTTTAATTCTATTTTCATATTTTTGCGTGCCATTTTTTTTAACTACCATTAGCATAATGGTTGTTTTAAATGGTGATTTAATTTCATGATTCTTCACATCCTCAACTTGTGTCTAGAAAAGGCATGAGGTGCAGATGGATATTACATGATAACTCAAAGTATTTCTTTATTCTCGGTCTCTTATATAATTTTAATGTAGCATCTTAGCTTGCATTTTAAATTGTTTTGCTCAGTCCTCAACTCGACGTCAAGTTCGTTAGTGCTTACGAGTTTGAAGTGCATTTACTCGACGTCGAGCTTTTAGAAAAAATTGCTTAGTCACTTGCTGTCAAATTCTAGCTTCACCATTCATCTGCCACAAGGTCTCCACAATGGGCCGGCCAAATTGAAACTTAGGAGAGATAATTGTTGACTATGAAGTAAAGTGAAAAAGAAAAAATAATGATTGAAAGTTTGTTAATGGAAAATAAGTCTCACCTTGTTAGAGTAAAATAGAAAGTTCATAATCTTCACATTAACAAAGTTTTTAAGTAAAATAGAAAGTTCATAATCTCCATATTACAAAGTTTTCAAAAATTATAGCAACCATCATCTCAGTAAAAAGATAGAGATAGGGAGAAGCAGATAGCAATACACCTACAGTTACAGTTTACAATCACAAATAAACATTCAGGTCAACAGTAGTTTATTTCTCATTTCAATTTATTAATTTAGTCTTTATATTTACTTCTTTATTCTAATAAATTGTGTTTATAAATTAATTCTTTATACGCATTTGTTTTAATTACAATTTCTTTTCGAATTTCAAGTGTTTCAATAGACAATAGTAGTAGTAGTAGTACTTATTTAGAAATCATCTTGCCAGAATAATTAATCACAAGAAAAGGAAAGACATGAAGAAATAATATTCGACAAAACTGATAAAAATAGCAAGTCCAGTCAAAATATTTCCTGGTGTCAGAGCCAAAGCCAATAGTATTACTCATCGCTGCTTTATTCAGTATTGCCTACCCCACTGATTCGTTGCTGCGCCGTGGAATTCTGCAGATCTGTGTGAGAATTTTCTCTCTATTTCTTAAATTTTGATGTGGAAACTTATGCCCGATTATCTGGAACTATTTTTTGTTTTTTGTGTGTTCCATGGTTTTGGTCAACTCACGATTTTTTTTTTCTGAATGCTGATTTCTGCTGCTATATACTGAATTCTGGTTAATTTGTTGGAGGAGTTGCAACATTGAAGCTGTGCTTTTGTCATTTTGACACTATTTTAATTGCAGCAATATTAATTTTTTCTCTTTAATCTATAGTTTACATAGATTAACATGTTAATGACATAGCAGTATGCTCATGATAACGATGATAAGAACTATTTTTAGTGCATGTTTTGAGATTTGAGCTACGAATAAGGGTTCTCATGCTCTAGTGTGTCATTTTTCATGTTAATTTGGGGGTTTATTGGCTCGTATTTTCTAGGTCAAATTTAGGTCCGGGAGATGCAGTAATTCAAAATAAGCTGCTAGACTGCTGTACGAGCATGATGGATTCTATGGGTGGAGGTAACAATATGACCAGCAATGCCAATTTGGCGTCGAAGCATCGGCTTCGTTGGACCCATGAGCTTCATGAGCAGTTTGTTGATGCTGTCGCACAACTCGGTGGACCAGATAGTAAGTGTTTCTGGATCAAGCCACATTTGCAGTTACTATTGGGACTGAAATAGTATGGATTAGTAACAATAGGAAAAGATTAACAGATCAGTAACCCAATAGAAGAGAATAAGAAGCAGCAAAAAATTGTTGCTAGCTTAGCTGGAGATACATTGTTCCATCAATCTGGAGAGAGTTAATTTGGCATGTAATAGTTGAGGGTAAGAAGAGTTTCCATACATCATAATATGCTGTAAGCCTCTAAGAAATTGCACTATCGTGTGACTTTCACTGGCCATGTATGTCAATTGTATTTCTCGCACCCTAAAACAGACTTTGTTAGAAATCCCAAATTTCTGAACATCTTTATATTTTAAAGGGATGGCCTATATGGAGAGTCTTACTCCGACATCTGAGTAAGCCTGTAAGAAATTGCACTACCGTTTGGATGAAATCGTCTTCTGATATTTTGCTACTGGTTTCAGGGGCGACTCCTAAAGGCGTTCTTAGAGTTATGGGGGTTCAAGGGCTAACAATTTACCATGTAAAAAGTCATTTACAGGTATGCACACCATCAGATCCCTTTCTAGTGGTGTTCATCCGTGTAGTGTGTAGCACTAATCTAAAATCCCCCACAGAAATACCGGCTTGCCAACTATCTTCCAGATTCTTCCTCTGATGGTAGGTATTTTCTTGACTGTATTGTTTATATGTGCAGGTAGTAACTATAATACCTTGGTTTTTTTGCAGAAATTATTGTTGTTGTCGACTAATATATTGACTCGTATATGCTATGATTTCGAAGGAACAAAAGCTGAAAAGAAAGACTCTGGAGACATGTTTTCTGGCTTAGATAGTTCATCGTAAGTGCATCAAACAATTATGACATTTTTATAGTTTCTCATTACAATAACTTGGAAACTATTCATTTGATATCCTTATTACCTTTTCTGGTATTTCCATATAGTAGTATATTTTAATTTAATGTAGTCTCTGTTATTCTTATTGATTGATGTATCTTCCTTAGTGGTGAATATATTATGACAGTTCACTAAAGGAACTTTTTTTTTCGTTACAGGGGAATGCAAATAACTGAAGCACTGAAGCTGCAGATGGAGGTTCAAAAGCGATTGCATGAGCAATTGGAGGTACACTGTTATTTTTTTCATAGTTTTTCTTCTTATATGCTCCGTATAGATGCTATGTACATCACGCCCTTGACCTGTTGTGTGACTTATGTTCATTTCACACTTCATCCATGAAAACAATTTGAAAGAGAAGAAATTTTAGTGGGACTAGAAGTCTTCTTAGCTAATGAACTAAGATGCATGGTATTGTTATTTTATTTACTAATTTCGGGGACAGGTAGAGCAATGAATTTTGCGAAAGATGCTTTTTTCTTTATTGTCTCTGCGATATATGATTGTTAGAGAACCTTACAGGTGCAGAGGCAGCTGCAGTTGCGGATAGAAGCTCAAGGAAAGTATTTAAAAAAGATTATTGAAGAACAACAACGCCTAAGCGGAGCTCTCCCAGAAGCACCTGCCTCGGAGGGAATTTGCCCCGACTCTGAGAACAAAACTGACCCAGGGACCCCTGCTGCAACTTCTGAGCCCCCGTTTGCTGACAAGCTTTCCAAAGTATGTAATCCAGTCAAGAGCATTTCGTTCGACGAGTCCTCCTCTCATAATGAACCACGAACACCTGATTCTGATTGTCATGTGTCTTCACCTCTTCCCAGCCCAAGCGAGAGACCAGAGAAAAAGCAACGTGGGAGCACTGACAAGAAATGGTTCTGAGCCACTCAGTGCTGGAGTCAAGCTCGAGCCCCTTTATCAGGAGCAAGATTCTAATTTCTTGGCAAGAGAATAGTCGGATCATTTATCCGGGTTATCCGTTGCAGGCAAACACTAGGGTCACCAATAGAGACAATTAATCCGTTCTGATGTATGCTTTCTTTGTCACCTTGTTGTATGTCTAGTTCAGATGAATGAATGTGATAGTTCTTGATGTTCTGATTATCGAATCTTGTCTTTCTTTCATTTTAGATAAGCTATTTTATTTAATCAGATATTATACAGTAGTTTTAACATTTTAGCTACCAATACAAAATTACAAATGAACTAGCGACATAAAAAATAGTAGTATTGAAATTCTTTATTTATTCCCTGAATAAAACGAACAATATCAATTTCCTTACAATAAGAAAGAGCATAGCATTTTATTGAGTTAAATGTAACATATGTATGTTATTGGTACATGAATGGTGTAACTTAAACCAACAAGTACTATAAGTAGGAGCACACTACTAAGCTCACTACCAAACCTACGAAGGCTCCGGCAGCAACTTCAACCTCTGTATGGCCGACCGATTCCTTCAACAAAGATGCTACAATTTCCGATTCCCGATCGGGTACTACACCCGAGGATCTTACACGCCTCCGCTTGTCCGGCTCAAGCAACAGAGAACTCGTTTGCTTTTTCTGCAACGAGGTATACTCCTCTGAAAGAACAGGATCAGTGATCTCTAAGTCTGGAGATGAGTCTCTGGAATACGAATTTATCACACCATCTGCATCGTCTGTAGAGGAAGGCGTGTAGAATCTGCTTCTCGGCACCACTTTGTTCAGCAGTTTAGCATGAGATCCAACTTCCCTTCTAACTCCCTGCAGTTAAAATCATGAAGCTGAAGTTGCATGTTTTCATAAAACAAACAATTATATTATTGCTTATGATAGCAATACAAACATGTGAGGGACTTGTGCATAAAATCAGCATAACAGTCTTTTTGGCTAAATTTCTCTTGATGATTTGAGGGGAATATGTCAGTTTTGCAGTTGCGTAGACACCAAACTAAAACGCTTAGTACATAGGCCGTTGAACAATACTTTGGAGGCAATTGACAACCATGAGAAAATGAAAGCAATTGAAAGTTCTTGCATTTTGAGGCATAATATTCAGTTTGTGCAAAAGTAGAAGTCGGGAAAACATCTTATATTTAGACGCAATCACCCCTTTTGCATCTAAAAGTCGCCTCCATATACAGTCACAATCCACAGACCATCATACAAAAGGAGAATACTATGATCTAAACTACAGTTTCCCCAACAACCCAAAGGGCCACACATGGATGTGCATTCTTGACATCTTTACTTTGCTAAACGAGCATCTCGTTGGCGGATTGAATAATTAATTGACATAGACAGGAAGTTAGGCTTATCCAGGTCCAACATTCAGAGATAAGAAGTAAGACTAAAATTCAGAATTGAGGACCACATCCACAGTAGCACTCCGAAAATAAAAAGAGCCGATCTATTTTATACTCCACACCTAAATTTCCAACTAACCTGCCTAACTCAACAAAAGAATACAGTAGTGGCCCATTCCTCTGTAAAACAAAATAATCTTCCATTTTCATATTTCCAACCTCTTCCCCATTACTTAGAAAGAGCGAGCCAGCAGTTCACATGCAAGATACTATCATTAAGCCCATTAAGCATCCCCATTTCACGTGCAAGATACTATCTTTACGGCCACTAAACATCACCATTTCAAGATTTCAAAGTTATGATTTCACAAAGTTTCAATATCAGCATTTCAGTTAGGTGGCATCAATGGACATAGAAAGTAGTGAGCTTTGGAAACAAACCTGTGCATCATACATTATAAGGCCAGCATAAATTACAGCTAAACCAAAAAGTGCATCCCTAAAGCCTCTGCAAATCAAATAAAAAAATCAATCTATGCTAAAAATTTGATCAACAACCAATTTCAACAAAAACTGAAGATAAAAACTGAATCTTTAATAAACAATAACTACCTCTCCATGCCAAGACAAGTTGCCGTCGCCACAACAGACTGGATTTTAAAAAAAAAGCCTAGTTAGATTAAGCCAACTAGTAATAAACTAATAGAAATTCAATCAATTACCAAACCAAATAAAAAGGAAAGAAAGTGAAATTACAGAAGAATGTGTAGAAGGGAAGCCTCCAGATGATAAAGCAGTCTTCAAATCAAATTTCTTGCCGTACAAAACGGTGGAAGCAAACGGTTTGAGGAGCTGCCCAACTGCTGCAGAGGCAACTGCTGATACAAGAACCTGGGAAGAACAAAGGCAGAGCCTTTCAAAAACTGCAAAAAATGAAAAGAAGCAAAAAAACCCAAGATATAAGTTTAGGAGACGAACTTTGTTGTGCAAAATAGCGGCGATGTCGTGGGCGGGGAGGCCATTGCCGGTGAGTTGAGAGACGCAGCGGATTGAAGAAGGGGAGGAGGAGATGGGAGTTGTTTTGGCGGAAGGGGCATTTTTGGGGCTTGGGAGGTTGGGAAAGCGGAGGCCGCCGCCGCCGCCGAAATTGAGAAATTGGAGTAGCATAATTGAATGATGAATTTGGTGCAAGTTTTCTTTTTTATAAGAGCTGGCTTTCATATTCAACGAGGGAGCTAAGGTTGTTGGTTGGTCCTTGTAGATTCATAACTGCTGCATTTAATTAATAAATTTAATAGTATTATATTGTAGTCGTAAAGTGCAATATCAAGGAAAATAATTATTTATTTAAATACCCGATCACTTATAATCAATTTCTGAATCTTTGAGATGATGGCTGCTTTCGGATTCAAATTTTGGTGAAGCTACGTGGTAGCTTTGGGGAGCCAAATTGAACTTATAATACCTATTCCTATGCACATTTAGCAATAAGTCCATTAACCCAAGTGGTCAACGAATTGGGCTTTTTCTCTATTTATATTTTGAATTTTGTTATTACATTTTATATATGTGTGTTTCTTTCTATGAAATCTAATTTTTTTTAAAAAAATTTATTATTCACAAAACTATATGTTTAGTGTCACTAACTTGTTATTCACAAATTTTATGCTTAGGTGGTGTCACTAACTTCTCTTTCAATCCTGGCGATACTTTTTAACGGTCGCAATCACAAATATCTTTTGTTTTGTCATTTGCTATCTTTTACTCTTCAAAACTATATGTTTAGTGTCACTAACTTGTTTCTATCTTTTTGATCCGTATGAGTATGGTTAGGATCTCTACTATCTAATCCACTCTGTGTCTAAATGCGTTACAGTTATTAAATATACTACTAAATTTTGTTGAATCATCCTATAAGATCCAAGGGAACAAGGATTTTCAACTATCCAAGGTATCATGCCAGCTATTGGTCTTCGTCAATTGATTGTGTTGTTTGGTTTACTGAGGATTCTGTTTTGACATTTGTCTTGTGTTTCGCCACCTTTTGTCTCATGGGATGGGATGGCCTTCCCTCCGCCCTGAGGTATTCGCAGGGATTATCCAAAATTAGGGAAAATTATTCGGATGAACCTACTCCGGAAGGAGGACGAGGCGGTGGAAGTTCCAGGGCATTCGACGCCTGGATCAGCGTCTCGTACGATCCCATCGTCGGGAATCAACAAACCCGGAAGTGCTTCTGGGAAAAGGTCACCGAGGCCTACAACGAGATTAAGCCGAAGGGGTCCCGCCGCCGCACATTGAAGATGCTCTGCGCTCACTTTGACCGAGTCGACAGAGAGGTCAAAAAATTCCGCGGCATCTACAAGACTGAAGCGGCTCATTACCAAAGCGGAGGCACGGGAGCCGACATTCTAAGATCGGCTTTGCGAGTCTATTTCGACGACACCGGCAAAGAATTCAAACATGTCGATGTTTGGGAGGTCGTCAAAGAGGAGGCAAGGTGGGCCGGCGGTGTCCAGTCCAGCACGGACTCGACCTCGAAGCGCACGAAGCACACGGCGGGTGGCCAATACTCGTCTAGTGGCGGCGGTTCAGGCAGCGCCGCACAAGAGGTTGCCTCGCAGGAGGTTGAGGGCACGGCGGACGATGCAGGGGGGAGGGGTTACTCTCCCTTAATTGTGTGCTTTGTTGACATCATTTTCCGGTGCAATTTATGTGTGTTTGTGTTATAGGCCGATGAATTTAAGAGGTCTCTAGAGAATGAGGTTCATTTGCTCAGGGAGCATATTAGTGAACTTGAGAGTGAATGTAAACTGAAGACTGAAGAAGCTATTTCTGCAAATTCTGGGAAAGAAGAGGCTCTTTCTGGTGCTTTGTTTGAGATTGCCAGTGTGAAGGATGACTATTCTGTTAAAATGTAAGCTTTCGTATGCCCTATGTGACACCCTGTTGGTGGATAATTTACAGTATTCTTTGAAGGTCTGAAAATATACAAGCTGATGTCAAGGTGTATTAATTTGTGTGTGATACTGGAAAGTAGGCAAAGTTTATGTAATAAGCTGTCCAGTTGGACAAGGCCAGTGATTCTAGTAATGTGGGAGAATTTGCAGAGAGTAATTGACTAAATGAGATGATGTAAAGCACAACCTGGTTGGTGTATTATATTGGATTATATTGCAAATTTTCTTTTGTAGTTTGAATAGCATGTTGGTAATAAGAAATATAACATTCCATCATGAAATTGGGCATGACAGAATTAGGCAAACCAAAATTGCAAAGTTTTATACTGATATATTGTTGGTCTTTTTGAATAAAGAAGATGCTTCTAAGGAGATGCTTCAAATCAAAATTACTCTCAACTCCCACTGTGACAGAAAATTGGGCAAAAGAGCATTGAAATCGTTGCTACTTATTTATAGTTGGGCTCTGTGGATAAGAAGCTTGTGTAGAGCGAGCAGGTCTATTGAAGATTATAATTGCTTGGTGTGTCTTAAATGACAGAGATTTACAGTCTTTTATGTGTTATCTATTAGATATGGGAATATTTGTCCCCTTCATAAGTTTCAACTTTTGTCTTTCTAAAAAAGTTGCATCTTATCCTTAAAAAAGAACTCTTTGCTACTAAGATGTAAGGCCAGATTCATAAGCATGATGGAATAATTTAGTTATCAATTATCATTAAACAATAGGAATATGCAAACTAGCTGTTAGGTCAAAAGAAAATTAGCAAAAAAAGATCTGAGTAAATATCATATACTACTATTTTCTTACATGCAAGATTATCTTAAGTAACAAGTTTAATGTTCCTGTTCTTTGACAGGTCACAGATTGTGGTAATGGAATCCCAAATCTCTGCATTGAAAGAAGAGTTGGAGTTAGAACATAAGAAATGGCGAACTGCTCAAGACAACTATGAGAGACAGGCTCCTTCTATGCCACTTTACTCTCTGTTAGTGTTAACATTTTATATGATCATCATAAGGTTTGTTATGTTACAATGTGTATTAATGGTGTAATATGTCGGAATTATATCATCGAACTCCCTTTGTCCCAAGATAAGTGATGTGCATTCAACTTAGTGACACATTTCATTTTATTTTTTTTGGTAAAAATTAACTCTTGTCTCTCTCATACTTAATTATTTCTCTTTATTCTCTCTTTTCTCTTCTATTTTATTCTCTCTCCTACTCTATTATCTTCCCATATAACTGACTAAAGATCACCTTTTAATTCCCGTGCCAAAATGAAATGTAACCGTTTAAGTCGGGATGGAGGGAGTACTTACCACGTCATTTTGGATTTCTAACCATTTCCACCATTTGAGGTTTAGCCGTCGTATATGTTTCATGCTTCTTTTTAATTTTGTAATAAAAATTATTTCTTATATAAAACAAATTGTTCCATAACAATGTAAGAGCTTCAAGTTTATTTTTATTGTTTATGTATCTACAATATTTTGTTTCCAGTAGCTGGTTTTCAGAAAAGGTAGATATCACCTTACTTAGTTTATGTTTGTTTTTCCAGGTTATTCTACAGTCAGAAACCATTCAAGAGCAGACGAAAACTTCACAAGCCTTGGATTCTGCACAAAAGTGGTGGATGTGCTCAAAACAGAAAATGTATTACCCCTTTCTACTGCATATGTGGTTTTCCCTTTTATTCTTTTGATAGGTGTTAATAATTTGGAAGCAATAATAGTAGATGATTGTACAAATGAAGTTGAGAAGTACAAAAAATTTCTATTTTCGTTGTGGTATAGTTAGGTATCGTATGTGTATATGTATAAGGCGTGGTTCAAATAGTTTGAGATATGTGAGAACGCTTGCACTGAACCTATAAATTACTACATTGAACTTTACACTATGCAAATATCGCAAATTGCTATATAGGCTCAATGTGCTATTGACTTTTG
Organism: Salvia splendens; assembly: GCF_004379255.2. Lineage (NCBI taxonomy): Eukaryota > Viridiplantae > Streptophyta > Magnoliopsida > Lamiales > Lamiaceae > Salvia > Salvia splendens. The sequence continues at coordinate 19,959,817 of NC_056052.1, forward strand.
GGTCCACTGCAAGTCGTTTATGCATTCCATTCTAGTATTGTTCTTCTTGCAAGAGGTTTATGCAATCTCCGACGGTCAACGGAAATAGCTGAAACAGAAATCTCATTATTGAAACAAGAAAAGCATCGTTTGCAATCTCAGTTAGAGAGCGCTTTGAAGTCAGCTGAGTCTGTACAGACACTGCTTCAAACCGAACGTGAGAAATCACGGGCATCATTGTATACAGAGGACGAATTCCAATCTCTTCAACTACAGGTCAGAGAGCTAACTTTATTGCGTACAGAGACAGAAAAGAAATTGAAATCTTCAAGGCAGAAAAAACACATCTTGAAAAGAGAATAGATGAGTTGGTACAGAAGTGCAAGGAAGTTGATGTCAATGAATATAATCAGTTGAAGGAAGCCTTCCAGCAGATTCAGATGAGTTTAGGGGAAAAGGATAGTCAGTTGGAGGAGGTTAAGAAACATTTATCAGAAAAGCAGGAAACAGTATCAATTCTAGAGCGAGACCTAGCTAGAAGAAAAACTGAAGTGAGTGAACAAGAGAACAAGATTAATCAAGTCTCACAAACTGCAGCTTCTCTGAAATCTGAATCTGATAAATTTAAGCGGATAAATTATCACTTTAAAAGGAAGCTTGATAATCTTGAAAGGAGAAAGAATAGATGAGCAAAGAGGTCCAGTCTTTGTCCAAACAATTAGAGGAAGCTAGACAGGCCTTGTCGAAACAACTGGAGGAGGCTAAACTTGTAAAACGAGCCACTCTCGATTCCGGAGGAGAACGTGTGCTGAGGGAAAAGGCAAAAGATACCAGGATTCAAACACTAGAAAGAATACTGGAGAAGCAAAGAGATGAACAGAAGAAAGAAAAAGAAGATCATCTTAAAGAAAAAGAAAAATTTCAAAACATCTGGAAAATAATATCTGACTCTCGTGGGAATGTCAATCAAGAAAAGACGAGACTCTTAGATGATCTTACAAAGCATAAATTAGCTTTGAAAGCTCTTCAAGATGAAGTGGAAAAAATAAAGAACCCTGGAAGCAGTCAATCAGAGAATGCATCCGGGGTCCAACATTTCTCTAGTAATATATTGGATGATTTTGCTTCCGCCTATTTCCAGGCTGTAGATAATTTTGAACAATTAGCACAGTCTGCTTGTACAGGTCCTGATTCTACCACGACCGATGCTCCACCTCTTGTTAATGCAACATCTGTTGCAGTTCCCCCTGGTCAAGCTGTACCATCATTCCAAACCCCTGAACCTCCGGCTGCCAGTGTTCCTGCAGCTAGAGATGAGGAGAAAGAGAGAAGACCTGCTTTGACAAAGGCAACCCTGAAAATGGGGAAGGAAGCTGGTAATATTACAAAGGCCAAGGATCCTCAAGGGGATGTGGAGATGACAGAAGGAGACGAATCTAATGCTGGATTACCATCCCATAGTACAGAGAGTCAAGGAACTGTAACTGCTCCCACAACAGCATCTGCACGTAAACGCATGCAAGAGGAGATGCTCACTTCAGAAGAAACTGCCTCTGATGTCCCAGCACCTTTACCTAAAAAGCCAAAAGCTCCAGATAGCCTACAGGTGGCAAGTGATGAACTATCTTCTGCTCCTACAAAGCTTCCTGAAGCTGTTATCACTGTAGAATCATCAGATGATATGGGAAACCTTCAGCAAAGTAAGGAGGAAGTTGTTGAAAAGGATGAGCTTGACACTGGAGGAGATCAAACTGATGAGCCATTAGCAGATGAAGAGTTCAGTGAAACTGTCGATGCCGCAGATGAAGACTTGGAGAAACCAACTGACAGTATAATATCTGATGATCAACTGAGAGATCAAACCGAACAATATATTCAGCGCATAGTTGTAGAGTCAGGTGGTGAGAAAGAAGAGGGGGAGCAGCTGGTTAGAGATTTTACTGACAATGATGGTGATAGCAGTGCAATTAATGAGACAGGAGAGCCAGGAAATGAAGAATTTCAAGGCAAACAATCAACTGATCCTGAGAAATCACCTAGTATTGAACCATTGGGCATGGAAGATGAGGAGATTAATCCATCCCAGACACTTGAGGAAGAGAAGATAGGTGACTTAAATGAGAGCATAGCTGAAAGTGACAGTTCTGATAAGCTTAACCATGGTGCAGATTCTTCCGCAGAAACCAACAGGGCACCTGGTTCGTCCAAACCTCCATCTGAGGAAGCATCAACTAGCACTACTGTTGCTACTGTTGATGCTGGATCTTCAGATCAAGCTGGATCGACTCCCCCACAGGACACTGGTGGAAAACCCGTATCGCCTTTGAACAGTGGTTCAACAACCATTAATCTACAGGAGAGAGCAAAACAGCGAGCACAAATGAGGCAGGCTGGCATGGGAGGGGTTACTTCTTCACCAGCCAGAGGTCGTGGCCGTAGTGTAAGAGGTGGCCGCACTGGACGTGGGCAATCACCCGGTTAAGGATGCTTTTCATATATATATATATATATGATATCTGCAAGTATCTGAGCAGCTAGTAGTTCACATTTTTCCAACGGTTGATAGATTTACTGATATCGACTGATGTGTTTTGACTGCGTTCATGGTGTTAGGACAATTACCTGGAGATTCGTTTAATGTTTCTGCTAGGAAAGCTTATTTATATAAAAATGATTTCTTATATATACTATTAGAGTACCCATAATGATTTTTCATTTAATTTGTGGTGACTCGACTCCTAATTTATTGGATGAATGGGAAACATGTATTATCTAAGTTGCGCATTATCATTATGGACTAGTGAGAATGAAGTCCATGAGAGTATAATTGAACTTTATGTAAGTGCTAATCAAGTCAAATTTGGATAAACGTGGTAGTTAAACCATCGAATTCTTTATTTACTCTTGAATTAGTTAGTGCATCAGCTAAAACATTTATAGGCAACTTCATTATAAATGTGTCCCCTCTAACCAAGGATGCCAAATTTTCATTTGTAACTTTATTCATTGTTTCGTAGTATTTAACTCAAAACTTTAATTACTGCAAATATTCAAAATTTAAACATTTTCTATTGCCTGATATAATCGTCATGAAGTGTTAATTAATTTCGATTAAATATAAAATATTTAATGACGACTACTAGTTAAATAGCAGTATTTTTAAATTCTAGTGTTGTTGGGCTACAGTTTAGATCAAACACCCATCTACTATGGCGATGAGGCGACGAGAGAGCATAGAAGTCTCTAGAAACACTCCCCCATTTACATATCCAACTCTCTTCTCACCATGATACTCATACATCTCTCTACATCCATCTATTTTTCTTGATTTGTGGTCAAATCATTGCTATTTGCATAGATGGCTTTCGATATGGATGACGATTTTGAGTTCCCAGCAGCTGGGACCAATGAAATGGAGGCAGCTGACCTTCCAGAGGTAGACCCGATTCTCAAAGTGGGAGAAGAGACAGAAATCGGCAACAACGGACTGAAGAAGAAGCTCCTCCAAGACGGAGAGGGCTGGGAGAATCCCAAATCCGGTGATGAAGTCCAAGGTGTACTTTTTAATTTTTTATTTATAGGAAATCAACCCTTTATTTTATGCTGATATGAAATTGTGAAGGTTATAGTGGTAACGGGCATTGTTTAATATGATGATGCAGTTCATTATGTGGGTACTTTGCTGGATGGGACTAAGTTTGATTCCAGTGTTGACAGTGGCAATCCATACATATTTAAGTTAGGCCAAGGTATGCTGGTTTCTGGCTTTTACTATTATCTTAGCTGGTATCCTGATCCTCCAATGTGTTGATGTCAACTGATTTTGTGGGTTACCTTTTACTGAAATGACATGGTTGATTGAGCATAAAACTTCCAGACTCTTCCAACTCTTGAATATGATCATGCATTTTTGAATCCACATCCAACATGTGCAATCAATTTGCTTGGTTTTACAGTATTAGGTAAATTAGGTAATGAGATTATTGTCTGCCTAAACTGTATTTGTTTGCATCATTAACATTAGATTCCAATGTAGGTGAAATACTGCTTCTATAACTGGCTGCAAAGAACAGATCTTAAGCAGATAGTTCTTGCTTTGCTCAAAGTTCGTACTAATCCTGCTCAATTTGAAATAAGCTATATGTTGAACTCCAAGAGCCACATTATACATAAAAATTACAGGCAATAAGTGAAAATTATTTTTACTTTTTAATTGATTCAACAGAGTAGCCGTAATTTAACATTTGAGTAGAAGTATATTTTACTGTGAAGGAAAAAAGGTGAAAAATAGATTCCACTTTCATACTATAGTTGGCACTCTGTTATCAGTTTATGCACATTGATTTATAATATATACAACGCTGAGTAAGTCTGAGTTTGATCGTCCAGTGCATCCTTTGACCTATTTTTCGATATATTGTTGTTTTTTTTAGAATCACGGTGAATTTAAATTTGAAATCTCTATAAAAATGTAGTGGTTCATGTAAGATATGTGATCTGGATGTATAACAGGATTATATAACATCCTTTGATCTGGATGTATTGGATCCTAATGTGGATAATTGCCTCGTAGACTGAAAGGTTTTCCATATCCCTGCATATTCATTGCTCAGACACCATAGCTATTTGAAGTTCAAACCCAATTTGTCAAATGTAGATCTGAGATTCTACTTAAAAGAGTATCTTGTATTTATCTTGTTTGTATCTAGGTTCACATAGAAGTTTCCCAGCATATTATTCATATTTGGTCTGATATCCTGTCTGGAAATTTATTTTAAGCTAATCATACTTTGGATTATATGCAATTTAAGGTAAAATAGTTATTAACTTCGTTGCAAGTTAAAACATAAGAGCTAATGTCAAAAACTTTATTTTAATTAAGAATATCAATCATTGATTCTCCTCAGCATTGATATCGTAAACAAGTTTTTTCATTTGCAATTAGAAATACAATTCGTTTGACATGCCATAGAATTTTCAGTTTGGAAATGAATGTTTATGGTTCGACTCTGAACTTTATTATTATCTGTGTGTTTTTGAATTAACCATTTAATGAATGCATGGCAGCCTTGAGATTTGAGAGATTTCTGATCATAATTGGTATTTCTTTTTGTTATGCAGGTCAAGTAATAAAAGGATGGGATGAAGGAATTAAGACTATGAAGAAAGGTGAAAAGGCTCTCTTTACCGTTCCTCCTGAGCTTGCCTATGGAGAATCTGGATCCCCTCCAACCATACCTCCCAATGCAACCCTTCAGTTCGAAGTAGAGTTGCTCTCTTGGACGAGTGTTAAAGACATATGCAAGGATGGTGGTATCTTCAAGAAAGTATTGGCTGAAGGAGAGGGCTGGCAGAATCCTAAAGACCTTGATGAAGTATATGGTTTGTGTTCTAAAATATCCGTCTCTGCACTAAAGAGTTTTCAATGACATCTGCTCTTTATCTCCTATTCCAGTTAAATATGAAGCCTGGCTTGAAGATGGTACAGTAGTGTCAAAAGAAGATGGGGTGGAATTTACTGTGAAAGATGGTATGTGTTGTTAAATGCACATCCTTACTGTTGTTCTGAGCATGAGCTATGAAGCAGGATGTATTTATGATGTTATATGTGCTATTTGCAGGTTATTTCTGTGATGCCCTTTCCAAAGCTGTGAAGACGATGAAGAAAGGAGAAAAAGCACTGCTGACCGTGAAGCCGCAATGTAAGTAACTTAATGTTAATAAGGCTATCTTAGAAGAGGCTCAATTAGATTTGACACCATATGTGTCCGCGACAGATGGATTCGGAGAAAAGGGAAAAACAGTCAGCAGTGATGAAGGCAATGTTCCGCCCAATGCGTATCTTCAAATTAGCTTGGGATTGGTGTCCTGGATAACAGTGTCTGATATTGCCAAAGACCAGAAAATTCTTAAAAAGATTTTGAAGGAAGGAGAGGGTTATGATTGTCCAAATGATGGTACCACTGTTCACGGTAAGATGTATATCTGCACATAGTAAAAGTCTTGTGTGGTTAGCTTTATTTTATTGATGGTAAACATGAGATGCTGAGTAGGACATAGCTGTACATGAATGATTTTTTACTTTTTTCAGTTTTTTGTTATTAAAAATGCATATTGAGGTGTGATTAGTGAATGATATATCATGGTGAAGGTTTGATTAATTTAGAAAGAAATGAAGATTACTGAACAATAAGTTGTATTTATGATTTATGGCGGACTTTTAAGCACACATGCTGAGAATGTCTGTCATGAGTGCCGTAGAGCATTGAACTTTGCCAATTTCATTCTAAGATAAACGACACTGCACATTTGCAGTACTTAAACATTTTTTATTTCTGTGATTTGGCAGTTAAATTAATTGGAAAGCTGCCTGATGGAACGGTTTTTTTTGAGGAAAGGTTACGATGATGAGCCACCATTTGAGTTTAGGGTGGATGAAGGTAATAGGATGCTACAACTCTAGAAGCATTTACTTTTTCTTTTGGTTTATCTGGGCAGTGTTGTGATTTTCCTATAAAAATACTCCCTCAGACCAAGTAATAGAGGGTCTTGATAGAGCTGTAAAGACAATGAAGAAAGGAGAAGTTTCCCTTGTAATAATAGTAATACAACCTGAATATGCATTTGGGCAATCGGGCTCTACACAGGAGCTCGCTGTCGTACCCGGAAATTCTGCTGTACATTATGAAGTTGAGATGGTTTCCTTTGTTAAGGTTGGTGATATTATGGAATCTGTACTCTTAAACATTCAACTTCCCATTGGTTATGTTTTCGTGCATCACATTAGAAAAACATCCCATCTTTGTAGGAAAAGGAATCCTGGGATATGAACGAGGAAAAGATTGCAGCTTCAGGGAAGAAAAAGGAGGAGGGAAACACACGGTTCCAAGCAGGAAAATATGCGCGAGCATCTCAGAGATACGAAAAGGTAAGCTCATGATAAATTGTTTGAAATTAATTTCCATGAATTCTGGCCAAATAATAATCTAACAAGATTGATATCAGGCTGTGGGGTTTATTGTGTATGACCTCTCTTTCAGTGAGGAAGAGAAGGAACAGGCCAAAGTGCTCAAAGTCTCGTGCAACCTTAACAATGCTGCTTGCAAATTGAAATTGAAGAATTACAAGGAGGCGAAAAATCTATGCAGTGAAGTGCTAGAAGCTGATGCTAACAATGTTAAAGCACTTTATAGGAGGGCACAAGCATATATCAATCTGGTTGAGTTTGAATTGGCCAAAAAGGATATCAAGAAAGCACTTGAGATAGATCCTAACAATATGCACCCTTCCTTAACCTCTATTCTTCTTTTCTGAAGTTTGACGTTGATGTAGACGGTAATTGGCAAAGATTTATAATCTCTCTAAAATGATAGGGATGTGAAATTGGGATACAAAACTCTGATGGAGAAAGTGAAGGAATACAACAGGAAAGAAGCACAATTTTATGGCAGTATGATAGCAAAGATGAGCAAGCTGGAGCAAGATACATCTTCTGTAAGTGGAGAAATTTGTGTCATGAGATGATGACCGTCTGTTGCTTTGCTTTATGGTTTCCAACTTGAATTTAGCTACATTTGCAGGGAGCAGCAGCTAAGCAAGGTCTAGTATCATTCACAATGGATAGTAAGGCCTAAATCCAATCATTTCCCATATAAAATTTGTGAATAGATACATCAACTTTGACGATTTTCGCAACGAAACTGACTTGGCATCATATTTTTAGATGCCAATGAAAGCACCTAAAAATTCCGATGTCACGTCAGAGTCCAATTGGCGGGTATGTTATGATGCCTAGTCTCAAAATATTGGTGTAACTAGTTGTCCAAATTACTAACAAAATTAAATGGTCAGGATTGTCGGAGAAAGTTAACCAAACAGTGGCTCTAGTGAAGAAGTGTGATCAAAGAGTGATGCTGCTTGGCTTGTCCCTTTTGATGATTCTAGCTGCAGTTGTTGTACACAAAAATGTACTATTAAAAGTGCATGGATATGTTGTTAGGCCATCCACAACGCCGTTCCTAAACCGTTCCTTAAACTACTATTTACGGGCTCCACTGTACTTTTTTACTTCATTCCTTAACTAAGGAACGGAACCTGCAACCCTCCGTTCCTTAACCGTTCCTTAAATTACTATTTATTCAATTTCATTTTTTATTTTTATTTCCAACTCAATTCAATTAAAACAAACACACTTTAATAAAAAATAAACACACTTTATTAAAAAACACACAACATTAAAACAAAGTTACAACTTAAACTTAAAAAAATAAAAAGCACCCAATTAAAATCCTAAAAAAATAAAAGTACACAATTTTAATAATTTCATCCGCCAAAGTTTGCCCAAATGTGCTCAATTAGATCCTGTTGGAGTTGGGTGTGTGCGCTAGAGTCGCGTGTCCTTGCACGAATAGATAACCGTTCTTGTATAGACGGATGCGCTCCACTTCGAGGCGGACTACTTGCGGTTGAGCTTCCGGGGGATTCGGGGTCGAACCAATTTCCCGCCTCGGGTCCTTCGTCTTGGACAATCATGTTGTGCAAGATTATGCACGTATACATGATGTCGACCATGTTCTCCATGAACCACGTACGAGCCGGGGCTTTGATGATGTTGAAGCGCGCTTGGAGAACCCCGAACGCCCTCTCCACATCCTTGCGAGCGGCCTCTTGCTTCTGCGCAAAAAGAGCCTGCTTTGGGTTCGCAGACCCACTGGACGTCTTCACGAAGGTAGGCCACTTCGGGTAGATGCCATCGGCGAGATAGTACCCCATTTTATAAAGCCGGTTGTTGGCGACGAAGTTGATGGCCGGCGCTTTACCATCCAAAACTTCGGTCAAGAGGTGGGACTGGTGGAGCACGTTTACGTCGTTGTTCGACCCGGGAACCCCGAAGTACGCGTGCCAGATCCAAAGGCGGTAGTCGGCAACGGCCTCGAGTATAACAATTGGGTGGGTGCCTTTGTGGCCGCTCGTGTAGGACCCCTTCCACGCCACCGGACAATTCTTCCATTGCCAGTGCATGCAATCGACGCTGCCGAGCATCCCGGGGAATCCGTGCACTGTTTCGTGAAGGTCGAGCAGGAACTGACAATCGGTCGTACTTGGCCTCCGGAGAAATAAATTAAAAAATAATAAATAAATAAATAAATAACGGAAAAAAAAACGGTAACAATACCGTTGCAAAATTTATTTATTTTTATTAAATTCAATTTTTTTTAAAAAGAAATCGAATTATTGCGTCACCGTGACGACACCCACTCGCGGGGCAGCGAGTGGGCGTCACGCGTCGAATGGGAGGCCGCCACGTCTCCTCGGCGCGTGGCGGAACGTGTCGTGCCGCGTCTCGCGGGAACGGCACCCGGCACGGAATGGCGACGACACGGGCGGCTGCAACGCGTGCCGCCGCGGTTCCGTTCCTCCGGAACGAAATAAGGCACCGCAACGGCACGCGTTGCGGGTGCTCTTATATATGACTAGCTAATTTCGAAAGACACTGTTCTTGATATCAATGAATAATCTTATCATGCCACCACAAAATTGTAATTTTTACAGAGGCACAATTATCACTACTAATTTCTTATAAAAAATGTTATCTTCGCTGTGGATTGAGGTAAATGTGTTTTTACCAGTTGATTCATATGAGTTTCTTAAATAGTTATTTCCCCGTTCTACTATAAGCGATTCATATCCCTTTTAGGATGTCCCACTTAAGTGAATCATTTTATTTTTTGGTAAAATATAATATTCCTTTTATTCAAAAAAATAATATCATTAGTGGATAATATGAGCGAGTATTAATTCAAAACTAGTAAAATAAGAAAGATAAAAAGAAATCCCACATTGTAACTACATTATATAAACACTATATTTTAGCACGGCTCTTATTTAGTCAAAGTTATTTTTCATCAAATAAATATGATAGTAAGTTTTTAACTAAAGCGTGGAAGTTTCTGTAAACTTGGTTATTCATTTCTGTACTTATTCAAAGAAAAATAATTTTGAGTCGGAACTTTTTTAGTTCAATTACAATTAATACTACGTAATTAGCAGCTACCATACTAAAAAGTACTATCAACATTTCAAAACACGTATGTATATAAAATATGGAGTAAATATTAACTGTGAGAGGATAGAAAGAGAATTTTATCTTATCTTAATTCAATTAATAATAGGTCGGCCTCCTACTAATACGATTTCCATATTCAAGCCACCAAAATTAAATAACCAGAAGCCTAAAATTGTGAAGTTTCGTCAAGTTGACTTAATTTATTAAGTGTTTTTTGAATGGTAGAAAAGTAACATTAATTTAAGGAAAATGAATGGTTTCATTATTATATTAGTCTACCAAATAAATTAAAATTTAAGTTATCTTTATAGTGTATCATAATGCATATTTTATAACATTATCAATAGAAAAATGTTTATAATTTTAGATACAAGTAGTTCTGTATAATACACACATATATATGGAGTGGTTTAGATGAGCTGTATATGTCATACAAATAAAATTCATTGTCAGTCTAATAAGATCTATTCGAATTCCATGGATGATAAAATTGCATTTATTCTTTTGAATTCATCCACAACGACCACATAATCTTATATGGAATCCATAATTAGTACTGTAGTATATAATAATTCAACTCAATATATTTAATGTAACACTTATATTAATAGAAACACTGGCCAATATTAACATTGAAGAAAAAAATTTAAAAATATAACAACAATAAAAATTGAATGTACGAAAAGTTATTCTTGTGGGAGTGCTCTTTCATTTTTAGAATCTTTTGTGGAAAAAATCTGGACCATAAAAAATCATAGCAATCTTTCGTCATCGAAATTTACCAAAATTTCTAATATATATTTCAAATTAGAAATACAACATATGTTTATTTCGTAACATTTTTAGAAGAAATTGACTAAAGTTTTAATTGTAACTAGGAGTCTAAGAATGTGACAACACAAAGCGGTGTGATTTGTTTTCTAAAAGATCAAAATATGAATTTGAAATTTTGAATTACTAAAAATGGAAAGAACACAGTAAATAAATTACAAATATTTGAAAAAATCATTAAATTTGCAAAAAAAAGTAAAGCTTAAAATTTTATTGTAGAACTAATAAATACTGCACTATATTGTAACCTCTAAAATCCAAGTAATTGAATCTAGTAAACACTCAATTAAAAGTTTTACTAATTTATACTGCCTCGGTCCCACAATAGGAGTCCATATTTAACTCGGCACGAGTTTTAAGAAATGTAAAGAAAAGTTGGTTGAAAAATTTAGTGGAGTAAGAGTCCCACTTTTATTTATTAGTTTCTTAATGAATGTGAGTGGAAAGAGTTAGCGGAATGTGAGACCTACTTACCATTTATAGTAAAAGTAAAAATGAACTCTTATTATGGGACGGACTAAAATGACAAAAGTGGACTCTTATTGTGGGACAGAGGTAGTATTAGCGGTTACGTTCTTTCTATTTCTTTTCTATATATGGAAAGTTAAAAAATCATCATATAATAATATAGAAATTGCAATAGAAAAGAAAAAAAAAGGAGGGTGATATGATTTTTCAATATTTACTTGTCATTTTCGAATTTAAGTTGTAAATTACGTGGAGATTACCATACAGGTTCTGACTTCTGAGGCAATAATTCTCATGCATATCTCTATCTTGTTCTCCATTAATATCTAACATCTGATTAATAACAAATAGTTTACCAAATTGTACATTTAAAGCTAAAATAACGATGTAAGTTTCTCAAAATTCGGCAATGTTGATAAATATAGCTATTGAAGTTGTTACTAGTAGATTGCATTTCATTGAATGACGCTAAGAGATCCATTGTCGCAAATTCATGTCACATTATTTGTATTTTATTATTATAATTATACCAATTATTACTTATACAATAGTAAATCTTAATTAATTATATTAAAAAATGGAATTCATGTAGTTAGGAATAATCAACCCCAAATAATAATTCTGTAACACAAAAATTACAAATGAAATACAAAACGAACAATAAATTGTAGTAGGTGGATTAGTGAATTCAAGGTAATAAATACTTAGGTTATGTCCCAACATAGTGTTTAGTAGCACTCAGTTATTCTTACCTAATTAAATTAAGATAGGTTGGACTTGGATTAGTCTTGTGACTCTTGTTTTCAACAGCCAACTAATTTCGGCCTCGTCATAAATTATCCAATAAAACATGTATCAATCGCTAAGATTTTCTTATAAATAGGTAAGTGAAATATAACTAATCTTATCACTCGTCTAATTCTTTTGCAAACTTTAAAATAATGGGTTTCAAAGTAAATATTGGTGTTGCCATTTTTAGTGTTATGCTGCTTCTCGTTTTCTCAGATTCGACTCGCGTTTCCAACACAATCGATGTCCCACGTAAGTGCATAATTTCTATATGACTTATATGTGCAATTAAATATTCTTTACCAAAATTTTCAATAGAATAAAGATAAATGTACATAAATTCTGTGTCTTTCTTAGGTGATGAGGGCAAAGGGAGTAATGAGTCTGTAAATGATTCCAAATGTTTTGGAAAATTATACCATAGAGGTTTTAAACACGGTGAATACGGACTAGGAGGAGGAGGAGGAGGCGGCGGTTACAATGATTATGGTGGCGGAGGCGGAGGCAGAGGCGGTGGGAGTGGCTATGGAGAAGGTGGAGGCGGTGGGAGTGGCTATGGAGGTGGTGGTGGTAGCGGCTATGGGGGTGGTTCTGGCAGCGGTGGTGGCGGTGGTAGCGGCTATGGAGGTGGTTCTGGCAGCGGAGGTGGTGGTGGTAGCGGCTATGGAGGTGGTTCTGGTAGCGGTTCTGGTGGTGGTTATGGTGGTGGTGGTGGTTATGGCGGTGGAGATGGCTATAATGGTAATAGAGTTGGTTCGGACGTCGTCAATCCATGTAAGCTTCTTTTTTATAACATTTAATATTACTCTGTTCGTTCTATATTAAAGTTCTATTTTCATTTTTATTATATACTAGTATATAAGTAGATCTCACATTTTATACGCTAACTTTTACAATCTATTTTCTTTTACATTTATTTAAACTCTGTATCAAAGTAAAAATGGAACTCATAGACTGAGAGCAAGTACAAATATATAGAATGAATAATAGTGTGGATATAAAAATAATTTATATGGTAATATTGAAATTTTATGGAAAAGTTTGATACTCATTGTTTACTTCACCATTCAAATTAGAAACTCAACATATAATTAAACACCACAAAAACGTGTTCTCCCAAAAAAGCTGATTTCTCATTCTAATTCTATCGAACAACTTAATGAACATTTATGCCTAAATATAATAGGCCATTTAAATGGAGTAGAGGAGTTGTATGATCACACTGGTGCAAAATGTTTGAACAGTACTTTTATTACAGAAGAAGTTTTCAATTACAAATTGATTTGATGATTATAACAAATTACAAATTAATACACAACTAAATAGGAGTAGCATCAAGTGTGAACACGATCAATTTAGATAATTCTGTTAAATAATTTTATTCTATTTTATCCATTTAAAAGTATTGTAAGATTAATACTTCCTCCATTTCATAAAACATTGCATAACCAAGTCCATTAGTGTATTTAATTTATGAGAGGAGAAATAACCCAATTTATTACTTTCTTCTTGTAAACAAACGTGCAAAATGAGGATAAACGGGAAAAAATTTAATATTTTAATTATACTATATAAATACATTACCAAACATTTCCATTTAACAACAAAATTCGACTTTCTACATTTAAAAGGAAAACAATAAACTTCGAACTTCATCTATATATAGATTTGTACATCTAAAATAATTCTTAACCAACAAATATTAGGAAAACTCTATATAAAAAAACATACCCTTAAACTGTACACTATCTTTAAAATCATGATCAATATTGTAAATTACCTAAAGAATTGAGGTTCTTTTTATTTCTTTTTCTCATTTTCAATTTGTTTGTAATTATCAAGTAGTAGTATGATTTATCAAATACAGGTTGTTTTTCTAATATTATTATTCAATCCAAAAAAAATATTGGTAACTCAATCTAACTATATTTGATCTATGTGAATTTACACAGCTATAGATACTGAGAAGACAACTTCCATCGTCAACCAAGAAGGGTACAGAAGGAGCTATGGCGGAGGGGGTCATGGGGGTGGCTATGGGGGTGGCCATGGGGGTGGCTATGGGGGTGGCCATGGGGGTGGTGGAGGAGGTGGCTATGGGGGTGGCCATGGGGGTGGAGGAGGAGGTGGCTATGGGGGTGGCCATGGGGGTGGAGGAGGAGGTGGCTATGGCGGTGGCCATGGGGGTGGAGGAGGAGGTGGCCACGGGGGCGGCTATGGGGGTGGAGGGGGTGGCAAATAAGGGAGGCGATGGCGCTATGGGTGCTTAGACAAAACTATCATAAAAGTAGTTGCATATTAAATTTGAAAAAAAAGTTAGCTTGCATGAAAATTATGAATAATGTGGACATACATTAGTAGTTCCTTCTTTGTGAATTTCACTTCTTGTATGTGTATACATATATATATATATATGTATATATATATGTATGGATATTGTTATTCTAGTATGAAATGAGTGTAAGTATACTGTTTATATTGGGGTTCAAACGCATGTGACACACACACTCAGATGATACGAATCGTCGACCTATTAGGTAGAGGGAAAATGTTTTACCAAGTGAGCTACATTGAGTTTTGAACCCACAACTTTTATATTTCAGGAAAGAGCATCTTCTAATAGGCTAGACTTTCAACTTTATAGTTGCACCATGTACAAATCAATAAAAATTTTCACTAAAGTGTACAAAAATTAAAAATAGGAAATTGTTGTTTGGCACGCGGGTAGCCTTCACCGTCAACCATACTGGACATGAAGGGGAAGGCAAGTGGCGAGACATCTCACCCTCTTTGCCTTCGGATTGTGATGCCAGTCACAACCCGCCCTTTGCAACACAACCCTTGTATGTCCCGTCCCTTCGGAACAGGCCACAAAAATTGTGTTGCGCATGCTCTAATAGAATGTACAACCACTATCGCCATCCCGCCATCCTTGTCTCCATATTACCGCCAAGTTATGATATCAAGATCTAAAGACTTCAAGAAACATGGTCCATAATGATAAATTGAATAGGCTACCAAACACTTGTTTTACCATGATAACTTAACTATCTTACCCTTATCACTAAATATACATTAAATGACAAATGGGTGAATATCTTCGCAACACATGTTCAAAGCATCACATCCATGTAGGAAACTTGAAATAGATTATGAACTTTGGCAAAACATAGGTAAAAAAACAAATGACAAGGCAAGCATTTTCAAGGCTCAATTCTTGATGATAAATTTTACAAGTGTAATCAATTTGGAAATAATAGTAGTAAAAAATTTAAAAACGCATATGTATGTAATCCAAAATATGGAAGAACATGAACAAGCATTGTAGTTAAAGCTTTGGAGTATTTAATTGTAGTTCAGAGCAATTCATGTACTTAGACATTCATATTCAAAGTATTACAAGGCCCAAACTATTTACAGCAAACCCAAAAAAAAAACACTAAAATTGTAATCTAAGCTCCACATTAAATCAAATTTATATCAGTGGGGAGACTAGAGCAGCCCTTGCTTCTGGTGTTTTGGCAATCGATGAATGATATACTGAGATGAAGTTATGTTAGTCTTGTTATATCTGTTCAGCTCAAGTCATAGAAGAAGAGCTGACACAAAATGGTGCTGCAGACTACCAAGTGGCTGAGTTTACACAAGAAACAAAAATTTACTGACAAAAGAAGTTGCTTGAAAAGCTACATAAAGGTTTCTGAGTTTTTACCCACAACTAATTATATACTCTATGATGGTCTGATTAACTTATGTTTGATATATAATTTTGTGTACCACGTAATTTTGAAGATCCCCTGTTCAAAAAAATTAAAGCTTTATCCTTTCTTGTCATCATCATCAATCTTTGTGCTTTAGAACTCGAGTATAACCAAAAATTAAAACTTGGGATTAGCTTAATGATAAAGTAAAACACAGTGCAATTTTCTTCTTGAATATTAACAATTTATAATCTAACTCAACCATATACAGTTAAGTTGACAAATTCCAAAGTGGCAAAGATCCACAAAAGGAAAAAGAATAAAAAATGGGGCAACACAATTAGCAGCAGCAGCATCTAGTGCCAGAGATAGCTAGCTAAGACACCACCACCATCCCCAGTAAACCAATTCACATCCATTGAAGAGCAGTTTAGATCTTGATCAGCACACCAATTCACGTTCTGCTTCACATCCATTGAAGAACAGTTGAGATTTTGATCTGCATACCAATTCACATAGTTGAGATAATTGTGATCCATGAATGGCGTCGGCTGATTCTGAGGCAGCGGGCAGTAGTAGTCCTGCACCGGAAGTTGAGTGTTGGCGCTCATCGCAGAAAAGATAGCATCTTGATCAATGTGTTCAACCTCGTCCAAATCAATAAACACATCGTTCTCCTCCTTCACCATTGCAGCCATAACATCATCAGCAGCAGCAGAAAAAATGTCATCTTGATCAAGGCCTTCAATCTTGTCCAAATCAATAAACACATTGTTCTCCTTCTTCACCATAACATCATCAGCAGCAGAAAAGATATCATCTTGATCAATTTCTTCAATCTCATCCAAATCAATAAACACATCGTTCGCAGCCATAACATCATCAGCAGCAGAAAAAATGTCATCTTGATCAATGTGTTCAAACTCCTCCAAATCCAACACCACATCGTTCTCCTTCTTCACCATTGCAGCATCAGCAGCAGAAAATATATCATCTTGATCAATGTGCTCAAACTCCTCCAAATCCAACACCACATCATTCTCCTTCTTCACCATCGCCTTCCGTTTCAACAAGTCAATTCTTGATCGCACGGCCTTGTCCAATTCCAGCAACTGGGAC
Source organism: Salvia splendens (assembly GCF_004379255.2). NCBI lineage: Eukaryota > Viridiplantae > Streptophyta > Magnoliopsida > Lamiales > Lamiaceae > Salvia > Salvia splendens. Next base: position 19,976,770 of record NC_056052.1, read on the forward strand.
TCATCCATGAGGTCGAGGCGATCGTCATATTTGGTCTTGGCGAGTTCCTTCTGCCGCCCTTTGAAGAAATCGGAGAGGCCATACGGCTTAACGGCGGTGGGATTGGCCTTGAAGGAGTGGATGAGGCGGCGGACTTGGGAGAAATCATCAGGCCAGATGAAGGAGGAGTTGGTGGAGGGATCGTGGATGATCATGCAGGCGGGGACGTCGCAGAGAGTAGAGAGTTGCTCAATTTTCTTCACTAACCCTTCCTTTCTCATCTTCAAAGCTGCCAACCTTGCTTTCTCCTTCTTAACCAACTCCATTTTTAATTTCCCGCGCCTCATTCTAGGAGAATTGATCCAAGAATTTGAGGCAGAGAGAGATGATTGAAGATAGAAAGAAGCAAGAAAGCGGAGCGTATATATAGGGTTTGGGTTTCAGTCAAAGTAATTAATGTTCAACTAAAATTTCCATAATACAAATAACGGTAAATAAAATACTACGAGAGCCAGCTTTTTTTAAGTGGTTACCAAGTTTTCATGCTTACTTCCTTTTTTTCTCAAGAAAATGCCATTTTTTTTTATTTCATAATGAACGAAAATATCAAATTCGACACTGTCCACTTGTAATATCTAAAATATTTTTGATTAGTAAGAATCCTCATAATTAGAAATCACTAATTCACAAATATGATCAACTCTTGAGCATTGGCCAAAAAAGGGTTTACAAAAGTAACAATGGTTTTCAAAATGAACATAAAACCAATCAATTGCCGCTAAAAAAGTCTAAGACTAAGCAAATCCTCACCAAAATTTTCTTCGAAAAACAGAATATCAAATATGGGATGCGAAAAATGAAGCTTTTTGTCACATACTTTTTCACCTCCATCTGTGTGCAAACAAAACTAGTTATAGTAAAACATTAGTCATCTTTGCTTTTCTCTATTGAAAACAAGGAGTAGTATACTACTCCACTAAATAGTTTCTCCTCATCTAACAACCACCATATCAAAACAACCCTTTTTCAAACTAAATCACTTTCTATATTTTCATTTGCTTGTAATGTAGTAGTGAACTTGCCTTTCTTGGACCATAGCCACATCTTGGATACAGAGAAGCTATCACCTCTATTCTTAACATCAATTTAATTATAATTTGATTCCGTATAATTCTAATTTCAATCCCATGTATTGAACGGACCTTCCTCGTAGGCCCAGGGGTAGACACAGGAAATTGTTATAATAGAGACTATATATTCTAAATTTTTGTATGAGATTATAATATTGTTATATTTTGTATGAGCTTTTACACATCAATTTAAATAAAATACTAACAAAATCAAATCAATAAAAAATAAGTTTGGAAATCCCTCCTTGCGTAAATGTGTGTCCTAGCAATTGTGGTTCACCTCGATCAGCAACCCATAGATCAAAATTGAACAATATGAGTGGCCTCAGTTAGAAACCAATACCATCATCAAGATTCAAGAGCTTGTCAATTATATATTTTTGAATTTTACATCCACCTCCGTAGAACTAGATTATTGGCTGATCAAATTTTATAAAATTTCAAAAAATAAAAGTTTGTGTGAAAATTGGGAAGAACTCCAATCAAGAAGATTGGGTTTAGGGACTGGTTCCAACCCAGCAAACCAGTCTATAACTTAGACCTATGATCCTCAAGTGGCAAGACACTAGCATCTGATAAATACAAAGAAATGATTAAATCGATCAGATCACAAACCCAATGAAAAAAAAACTCAAATAAATTTGTTAAGCACCAACTTCAGGTTCATATCATATATCCTTTGTCTGACCAATTTGATGCTATGCGATAAATGTAGGATTTGGCATATGTTTATGAAATGAAACGTACCAACTAATCCAAGCGTGCTCAGGACAAAATCTCCTACACGAAGAATATCCAAAAAGATAATCCGACAACCTTGATCTGTGATCAACTTTAAAAGGACAAAACCGAGTAGCAGCCCTTCTTCAATCATTGGAAGAATCAAGTTTCTTTTTAACCAGAATATATACGAGGATCCAAAGCTCACTTGTACTGTTGAGAAACTTCCATTATCAGCTTATCCATGAATTGGCATTTCTTGTCAAATCCCCATCCCGGATTGCTCTGTATAATTCAAAATGGTTAAATAAAAAAGACGAGATAACAGTGAGATATGAAATATCATACACAGAAACAGTGGCCCTTTAAAACAATCAAAATTTCCAATGAATCAAAGCTTGAATGTCAGACAAAACTACTACGAGAATAAAAGATATTGAACTCTAGATTATCATTGAAATGAGACAATAGAATAACAAAATATGGAAGTTTGGCTTGGGATGGATAAAAATGTTGCTGGGCTTAGGATGCTATATTTTGTTTTTCATCTAGGGTAGGTTATTAATTCTGGTTTATCATTGGTTCAAGAATAGCTACACTATGGCAGGAGTTTTCCAGTTACTCCTAATGTGAGGTGTTGAATTAAATTTCTAATGGTTTCTTGTCTAAATAAATTCACCTCAAGTCTATCAATTTAATCATTTATCAACAGCTGGCAACAAGATCATTATCCAGTGAGCCTCTCATTATAGCTCAACCCAAGTTAAGAAGTCATCCAAAACTAAAATGTTTAGAGCTTTTAATCCATAGCTAATTTATACTTAAGGTATACTCTATATAACTGTATTTCCCTAATAGGTGGCACAACAATGCCATCAAAATATATGGCAAATCACATTTAAGCATGCTACACCCAAATCAAGGGACCACGTACATGCTAATACATTCAAGATGCCAGAGTTTTACCTGCAACGAGAGAACAGCACGGTCAGTAAAACGTTTCACAGAAGCAGGTGTGCCTGCTGGGAGAGTTTCAGCCACTCGTTCAAGCTCTCCTAGTTGTTGCTTCGCAGTCACTCTATCTGGACCAGCATAATGGTCTACAATTGATTTCATAAGAGGAACCCTCTTCATTGTTTCTTCCATAATTTCCTAGATAGAATATAAGTCAAACCAGTAAAGTTACTAATGCAAAGGATGTAGTATGAGCATCCTAATCTTATGGAAGAAGAGAATACAAGAGTGAGAAACGTATCAGAGCAACATGCTTGCAATAAGAAATGAAACATGTCTTCATACAGCAACTAAAAATGCATCAATTGTTAAAGCAAATTACGGAATACTTCAAAAACAATATCATCATCGCCATATCCAAGGGAGAATTAAAACAAAACAAACCAAGCCATCTCATTCTTTGTTCCTCTCTCAGAGAACGTAATTTGATGCAAAACAAGGCAAACGTCAAATAATTTACATGCCTTCTCTAGCAGTAAGATTTATAATAATAATAATAATAATAATAATAATAATAATAATAATAATAATAATAATAATAATAATAATAATAATAATAATAATTAAACTTCAACAGTAAATTAATCCGTGTCCTGAATTTGATTATATATGAGGCATAAGCATTTTCTTCCTATCAAATATGCTAAAGCAGCAGGAGAAGCTATTCATTTATTAGTACTATTTCATTAATAATATCAATATGAAACCAGTGTTAGCTTATTCATGATGTTTTCACTAAGTCAATGACAGCTGAAAACTCCAATCCTTATATGAAGACTCACAACAAAGATGCAATGCAAAAGTCACCAATAGATATGACATCTTTTAATCACTTTCACTCTGTAGTTTCTGTTCGACACAACACAGGCTTCAGTGCAGTAGCAATAGAAAAAACTCTACACAACCATTCTCAGTACTCATTCTTCTATATAATACCAAAAATTTCGAATGCAATAATGAAGTGAAAACACTTGTACTAGATGAAACCAGTGTTGTTAGGGTCGCGGGTCGGTCCGGGGCGATGAGGCTGGACCCCGGGTCGCGGGGCGATGGGGCGCCGGGGCGAGGAACCCACGAATCGGGGCGCAAAATTATTTTTTATTTATATATTAGTAATAATAATGATTAAAGATAATTCACTATAATATAAATAGTATATTTACATAACATGTAAAAAATATTTTTAAAGTTCAATTTTGACATTGGGTAGAAAAGAATTATTGGAGGAATTATAATCAATTTACTTATTATAATATTTAATTAATGGATTTTATAATAGAGTCATTTTGGAAAAAGATGAAAGATTGGAAAAAATAATAAATTATTATTTTATTTCTCTTCATTTAAATAAACATAATTGTTATTTTAAATCTCTTCATTTAATTCATAAAACAAATTATCAAATAAACATATAATTATTATTTTATTTCTCTTCATTTAATTCATAAAATAAAATTAGGTAAAATGAAAAGCTCCATAAATAGAGATTGTAATGTTCTAAAGATTACTAAATTAGCTTTATATAAACCTAAAATTAAATTATAAATATAAGGAATTAATAAAAATATGTTACTTATATAAATAATAACAATAGAAATAAACAATAATTGATGGGGTAACAATAGAAATAAACAATAATTGATGGAGTACAAAGTAATTTCATTTCCCAATGTAGTCACTATCTATCTCTCTCTCTCTCCCCTCCCCTCCCCTCCCCTCCCCTCCCATCCCTCTTCTTTTTTCTCTGTAAAAGCAAAAAAATTGCAGCCAACCGGCGAACCAGGGCGGACGGCAACAGGTAAGCCCCCGATCCGTCTCTCGCTCCAGTCGCCCCGACCGCCCAGAGCGCGCCCCGACGGCGCCCCACGTATCTCGCTTGGCTCACCCATGTTGGGGCGAAGCCGGGCTCGATCATGGCGACCCGCGCCCCGAGCGCGCCCCGGGCGCGTTTTTGACAACACTGGATGAAACCAAATTATACTCCCTCCGTCCCATCATAAGAGATTCACACTCCTTTTAGGGACGTCCCACCTAAAATGAATCATTTCCTTTTTAGCAAAAAATAACACCTATCCTATCTCTTACTTTATTCTCTCACCTACTTTATTCTTCTCTTCACTTCTCTATTTTGTTCTCTCTTCACTTAACTCTTTAAATATATTTTCTTAAATTTGTGCCCAAATGAGAATCCTTGCTTATGGCGGAACGGAGGAGTACTACATATGTTTGTTGTGTGCACTGTTAAGAAATGAAGTTGTAAAAATCATAAAACCAATCAGGGGCAGAGCTAGGATTTTAATTGAGGAGGGGCAAAAATATATTGTGTAGAAAATTTTATGCATTTAAGAGGGGCATTTAGTGTAGTTTGTTAATATAATTGGCATTTTATATATAAAAATACAATAGTGTTGAAGGCATGAGGGGGGGCATTTGACCCTGCTCCATACATGCTGGCTACACTAACCAACTTCAGAACCTTCCAAAATAATCCGAGTATTCAAAATGAGTCATTCGGATTTCATAATCCTCCAGTTTGTTCCAGTACAGGCTAGAGACAAAACATATTGAAACTACAAAACCTCACCCAAAAATAAAAGGAAAAAAAGAAAAATAGGTTTAGGGTTTAGGGTTTAACCCAATACTACCTTTCAATCAACAACACATGCAGAAATTCTGTACCACTCAGGAAAGCTCATCAGAAACCAAATTACAATTTTCATCTACTTTTTATTTTATCCCTGTATATCTTTCAATTTTTCCACCACCATGGAGCTGTCTTATACTGATTACCATGACAAGGGACCCTCCAAATCTGAAGCACAAAGCCATCCAATCTTTCTCACTCACAAACCTCACTTATTTGTTGACACTGACACTATATGTGATTTCTAAGTTTTAATGAGATAATATATGCAATATGGGGGCTACTAAACATCCCGCAAGAGTCAAGAGAGATGCAAAAGATGTACAGAATGGTCACAAAAAGTGCATTATAGCAGAAAAGGAGAATTTTTCCATCTCCTGCAAGCTTCCCCCCTAATAACATCCTGCTACTTACCTCTGCAATCTTAAGAACAGAATCACCCTTACTAACATTGAGTTCTGATTTCCCGGGACTTGAAAGAGTTCTTCAATATTGTAAATAACTACTACTAACTACTACTCCATCCGTTTCCTAAAAATAGAAATTCTTCCCTTTTTAGTTCGTTTCCTAAAAATAGAAACACTCCATTTTAGGAAATGGACCCCACAATCCACTTACACTCATTCCACTACTTTTTCTCCTCATCTCTTACTTTACCCATTTTTTTCTCTTTATCTCTCTTAATTTACCAATTTTGATTTAAAACCCGTGCCATTTCCAAAGTTCCTATTTTTAGGAAACAGAGGGAGTACTAATTATATGTGACCTATATAAATTACCCCGCACACCACCAACATAGAAAGTTCAATTCTCTGCACAAACTTATACGTTTAAGTTTCAGAATTCAAATGAAAAATCATCAGGTGCCCTACTTAATTTAGGCCACATAATACTCCCTCCGTCCTACAAGAATATGCACTTTTTCCTTTTTAGTCCGTCACACAAGAATATGCACTTTCTAATTTTGGAGAGTTCTTTCTCTCTAATGAGGTGGGGCCCATTCTCCACTAACAATACTTAAATTACTTTTTCTCTCTACCTCTCTTACTTTACCAATTTTACATTAAAACCCGAGCCAACCCCAAAGTGCATATTCTTTGGTGACGGAGGGAGTAAAAGCTTAAAGGAACCAATTATATATTTAAATTGACAGGAACCATAAGTAGGTACAAGTTTTACCTCCCACTCTTCTTGACCCTGAATCCCTTCATATGCCATAAGGAATGGCTTCATCTTCTCAAGTGCATCACGAAGAGGAATAGGGGCTTTCTCATCAATATCAGGGCTCGTGCCAAACTCTTCCATGAAGTACTCCGACTCACATTCAATCTGCATAACAAACCCAATAAACAACCAGTGTACTAATAGCAGGCATCCGATCTAAATAAAAAACAAACCAGATTACCATTAAGTTCGTTTCGTATGCTTCCAGAAGAGCTTCGTCCATAGGAGACGGCAACACTCTGCTCGACATTTCCTCAAACTCTTCTGACAGTTTGCTCATAACCTCCGGCCCCAGTCTCTTAGCCACTTTCTCCTCAGCAGCAGGATCCCCCAAAAACTCAGCAGGTTCGGTTTCTGCATCCTCGTATCTATCATCACGGCTTCCTCTTCCACCGTATCCTCCCCTTCCTCCTCTTCCTCTTGCCATCCCTCTTCCTCTTCCCCGGCCTCCTCCTCCTCGTCCACTTCCTCTCCCTCCTCCCCATCTTTCAGCTCTAACTTCGGGGCCAGTTCCCCCTCCACCTACGTGTCCTTTTGAAAAAATTCCCATCGCCTTTTTCACCTTCTCCTCTTCACTCAACTGCACTGGAGCAGCGCCCTCATTAGATGACCGGCGCTGCTCCGAAGGAAGGGGTTGTTGAGTCACTGCTTTCGGCTTCTCCGGTTGCGACGCAGGGGGTGTGCCGGGCTTCCCCCGACCAGCACCCGCTAAAACATTGAAGATACTCGATGGAACCGACTTGATTGGGGCAGGAGGAGCTTCTGATCCAGCGGAATCCAATTCTGCTTCTTCGTACTTTGAAAGGAACGACATTTTGGGATTAGGTTGTTGCGGCGATTGAATTGCAGATTCTTCTCCCCGCGGCGAGAAGGAATTTGGGGAAACAAAACCAATGCCGCGGCCCCGGCCGAATGCGGCGGGGTTTGATTCATTGTTGACGAAGGAAGAGAACGAAGGAGGAATACCTCTGCCGCGACCATGGCCGTGCGGTGGCGGAGAAGCGCCGTCGCGGTTGGAATTTTTGGATTCGTCTTCGGGTGGGGTGTCGACGGTGAACTGGAAATGTGAAGGAGCGCCGCGGCCTCTACCTCCGCCGCCTGATGAGGTGGAGAGAGCGGCGGTAATCGAAGGGCGATAAGGGATTTTGGAGATGCTTCTTCTCATTCTGTTGAGGCAAAATCGCGTTTCTGGGCTATTTGGCCTTTAAAATATGGTAAATGTACTCATTTTGTTATCAATTCCATTTATGGGAAAAACGCCGATGAAGTTGGCGTGTTTTTAAGTAAAAACGCCAGCGATATTGGCGTGTCTAAACGTAAAGACGCCAACATAGACGGCGTTTTATACTTGTGCCGTATTTTGGGCTTATTCTTTCCAATTATCATTACGTTAAAACACGCCATTGGTGTTGGCGTGTATTATATAAACACGCCAATTTTAGATGCGTGTTTACGCAAATACGCCAATAACATCGGCGTGTTTAAACGCAAGGACGCCAATAACATCAGCGTTTTTAAAAGAAAAGACGCCAATAACATCGGCGGGTTTAACAGAAAAACGCCACTCAAATTGGCGTGTTTTAACAGGCTGATATAGCCCCAGCCTCCACCCCCAAATCGCGAAAACATCACAGCCACACCCACACTTTGTGATTTTTCTCCAAGCAGCGCCAATCTCCGCGAATTCGCCCTCCTCTCCGTGATTTCGCCCTCCATTCATCAATCGGTGCTATTCATATATTTTCTTCGGTTAGTATGCTTATCTTTATTAGGGTAATTGTTGGATAGTTAGCTAGGGTTTGTAATGAGTTGTGAATTGAGTTGAAATATTATGCATTTTGGATTGTTTGAATGACATTAGTGTTGATTATTATGTTGGATTATTTGGATTTAAGTGAATTTATATATAAAATTGATTATAAACCTAAACCCTAGGGTTGTTATAGCAAAAAAATTGGGCTAATTGATTTGGTTTATGTGGGTTTTGGTTGATGTATATTGTTTAGTTTGAATTGTTAATTTTGTTTATATTGTTAGGCTGGGCAATTTGAAATTGGACAAATTGAAATTGTTAGGTTGGACAAATTTGTAATTGAAATTGTCAATTTTGTGTAGATGAATTGTGTTATGATTTTGGATGTGAAATGTTGTGTAGGTGAATTTGTGTATTGTGAATTATTTGATTTTGGTGTTCCATTTTGTGAAATTGGATTAAATTGTATGTAATTATTGAAATGATTTATGTTTGGTAAATGTTAAATTTGGATTATGAATGCTGTGTAGGTAAATTATGGCATCATCTTCGACTTCTGCTCGTCGGCTTGCGTGTGGTCCTGCGGATCCTTCTGTACTGTATCTTCAGAGACAACACGTCTCTAATAACATATGGGCAGGAGTTCCATCCGAATACGTACGCTGCCGACGATATGAAGGAATAATTTGGAATGTTCCTATACATCACCGTGTTTTGGCACTAGTGAACCAGATGGGGTTCGGCGGTTTATTGAGGTGTGGTCAGCCAAAGGAAATTGACCACCATCTTATCACCGCTTTGATTGAACGTTGGAGGCCAGAGACTCACACGTTTCACTTCCCAGTCGGTGAAGCGACTGTAACATTGGAAGACGTGGAGGTTTTATGGGGCCTGAAAGTTGATGGAGAGGCTGTGACGGGTTACATCCCCCCGACACAACCGGGATATTGGCAGGACAGGTGTTTGGATTTTCTAGGATTCATACCGGACGCATCCGAGTTGAAGGAAATGGCTTTTAAGCAGACAAGCTTATTGCGTCAATTGAGGATTGAGCTGAATGATGAGCACGATCACAACATATATGCTCAGCGGGCCCGTATCTATTGTCTGCTATTACTTGGTGGTCTGATGATCCTGAATACCACCGGAAATAAAATTTCGTTCTTCTACCTGCAATTTTTCATGGATATAGAACGGTGTTCTACCTATAGCTGGGGTGGTGCGACGCTTGCTTGCTTGTACCACAATTTCTGTGAAGCTGCCGTTGCTAAGAGGACGGATGTCGGGGGAGCCTTAACTCTATTACAGCTGTGGGCTTAGGAGAGAATCCCAAATATTAGACCGAGGATGCTAGATCCCGTGCATACAGACTATCTACGATGTGCAAGCGCGTAAGTTATTCACTAATTCATTTTTTAAGCTTTATGTTCATCAATCTTCGTGTTATTCGCTCATAATTTACATTTTGTAGATGGAATGGTCTGTCGTCATATGTAAAAGCACCTGGACATTGTATTGAAAATTTCCGAGATAAGTTCTCCATGATGCATGCCAACCAGGTACTTCATATACTTATAAATTGTTTTTTGTTTGTTGTTTTTTATTGAAATTAATTTGAATAAATTTGTGTTACATGTAGTTTATTTGGATGTCTTATCTCCAACGGGAGTTGCCGGAAAGTTGTGATGCCGGTCGTCCTGTATGGATGTCGATAACAACGCTTATTTGCTGGAGTCTGGCTGAGCCACACCTGCCACACCGAGGGTTGCGCCAATTTGGGATTGTCCAACCGTATATCCCGCAACTCCCCCGGTTCCACGGTACTGATTTTGCGAAACAGGATCGTCGTGGAAAAGCTGGTCGAAATTGGGTTGAATGGCACGCCAATTATATACAGGAGTGGGACAACAGGCACTTTTTGGTGTGGACTGATCTAGAGTACATTGATGAGCCTGCTGCAACCGAAGAATATATGGATTGGTTTCGGCAGATAAATGTGGTGTATTTAACCAAACCTGGCGTGCATGCTGAAGAGGGCTTCCACGAAACGGCATCTTCTCATAAATTCGCGGTAAATTATTCATACTTAACCAAACCCTAATTAATTATTTAAATTCATATTATGATATGTATTTAACTTTGAAAATTGTAAGTGGAGACACTTCACAACGTGCGCCACTTTCTAAGTGGCCAAGAAACGACAGAACATCCGGCTTTGGGAACCATTTCGAGGATGATTGAAGAAGGACTGCAGATATCCGGGGAGGCTGAGCGGATGGACTACCGTTCTTCGCAGCGCTCTGCAATGGACGTGGACGTACCCGTAAGGAAAAAGGCAAAACGACGAACCAAGAAGAAAACCGTCTGCGGAGAGTCGTCATCTCAGCCCGTAAACCGCTCCGATGACGATTTTGTGGAACCACCTCCACCTAGATCTGCAGTTCGAGGCCGTCATTCTGTCAGCCACACCGGTGGTACCGGAGAAGATATTGGCCTCAGTGATGTCCCCACTTCTCCACCGCGGTCGTCTGTGCAAGATGACTTTTTTGGGGTGGATCTAGAGAACGCTGTTGTTCAAGATACTCCTCCCTCAAGGATCCCTAGATCTACATCCAGAATTGGGAAGGGGATACGGGGTCTGTTTATGCAGAAACGGCGAGATGATTAAACTAATTTGATACATTCTATTGATATTGGTGGTTTTTCATTGATTTGAACTCTTTATATTAGTAATTTGATAAATCCTCTTTTTACACGTATTCATATTGATATTTTGAACTCTTTATATTACTTATTGGTCGACGATAGGAACAAACACGCCATTCCCAGTTGGCCTTTTTATATCACTAAGATTTTGTATAAAACGCCACTCCAATTGGCGTTTTTAACTTGGGGAAAATTTGGCCAAATTTTCCTACGTTGTAGCGGACATTCTGCATAAAAACGCCGACTACAGTGGCGTTTTTTCATAAAACGCCAACTATATAGACGTTTTTCGGGAAAAACGCCATCGCCGTTGGCGTAATTTAAAAAAACGCTATTCAGGATGGCGTTTTACAGTTAGAAAATTTTTTGAACTTTTTTCCTACGCCGAGGTAACTTTTCTGAATAAACACGCCACTGCAGTCGGCGAGTTTTAAAAGACGCCACTCCAATTGGCGTTTTTTGATAAAAACGCGAACTCACACGGCTCGCCAAAATATAAGTAAAACGTTACAATGTTCAATTCAATAAATAACTACGATTATAAACAGAACAATGTTCAATTCAACTAAATAGTTGTTACACGTTCAATTGTCTCGCCTTCTCCGGGTAAAGAAGCTACGGATACCCTTCCCGATTCTGGCGGTGGAGAGTCTAGAGGGAGGAGTATCTTGCACAACGACATTCTCTAAATCAACCCCGAAAAAATCGTCTCGCACAGAAGACCTAGGTGGAGAATGTGGGATATCACTGAGCCCGATGTCTTCGCCTGTACCACCAGTGTGGCTGACAGAATGCCGACCTCGAACTGCAGATCTTGGTGGAGGTGGAGGCATAAAATCGTGATCGGCATCATCAGTGTGGCTGATAGAATGACGACCTCGAACTGCAGATCTTGATGGAGGTGGAGGCATAAAATCGTCAACGGCATCATCTACCAACTGAGTATCCATCCTTGAAGAAGCATTCGGGCAGTTGCGTCTGTCGTGCCCTGGTTGACGGCAATGTTTACATCGGCGTCGGGCTCGTGGCTGGTCAGCTTCACGGACATCCATCTGATTAGGAATCCTAGTAGTACGATATCGACCTCGACTTTTAGGCATTAACTGGGCTCGTGAACATTGCAAAGTCCATTCAGGCACAGCCCAATAATCTTGGTGTCTGATTGGATTGAACACCGTAGAATATTGGTGTACCCAAACACTTGTGCGGTATACGTTATCAACAAGCGACAGCATGGGCTCGTTTCTAAACCGCGCAACTGCCGCTGCATGTGAACATGGAAGTCTCCACATCTGCACTTTTGACATTTGCAGTTCGACTCCAAGTACTTTACCTTCCACTTATTACCGCCCTTTCCACCAATTCGACGCTTTGTTCGAACCACGTAAAGCCCTGCAATTGTGTTTGGGACTCTCACATTATGTAATTGACCTTTTACATCATTTTTGCACACCTTTTCATGGGCCCACGGGGTAAGTGGTGTGGCACACTGTGTTGATGCAATTGACCGCTCATTAAACCATTCTATTGTCCTCCAAAATATCAGATCAATGCAAGCTTTAATTGAGAGTTGTCTTGCGCCTCTCAACACATTGTTGTAAGATTCCACCATATTAGTGGTCATCTCACCCCATCTTTTGTGTTTGTCATACGCCAAACTCCATTTTTCTAACTCCACGGCATCAAGGTACTGCACAGCCTCGTTGTTGATGGTTCGAAGTAAACGACGTCTGATCTTAAACTTTGCTTTCTTGGTAGCAATACCAATTTTCCAAATAAGTTTTTTTACCATGGTGCCTTTGTGATTCTGCAAAACATTCTTTCTAACATGTACCAAGCAAAATCTGTGATGCCCCACATTGGGTTCTTCTTTCCATATGGGAGAATTCATTGCATCTATGATTCCCACATGTCTATGTGATATTACACATATTTCATGCTTGGCTACGTGAAGTTTAATACGTTCCATAAACCAATTCCAACTTTGTATGGTTTCCTCATCAACAATGGCATATGCAATAGGCAAACATTTCTTATTAGCATCAAATCCAACGGCAATAAGAATTTTACCTCGGTATCGTCCACGTAGATGAGTTTCATCAACGGTTAAAACTGGTTTGCATAGTTGAAAAACCTCCACAGCTGGACCAAAAGCCCAAAATACGTACTTGAAAACCTTGTTCATACCGTTGCTTAATCTGTCATCATGCAACCATTCGACAATTGTGCTAGGATTTTGTCTTTGCAACTCATTCAAATAAGCTGGTAAAACTTTGAAATTCCACTCCCACGAACCATACACAAGCTCAATAGCTGTCCTCCGAGCATACCATGCTTTCTTGTAACTAACTTTCACATGAAATCTATTTTCAATATCCGCCACAATTGCTTTTACCTTGTAGCAAGGATCGTTTTCTATCTGATGTCGAACACTCAACGCTATCATACCCGACGAAAGATTAGCGTGCCCATTATAATTACGATCCCCCATGCAAGTATGAGCAGTGCTAAACACTCTAATTTGCCAGTGTTCATCATGCTTCCTCAATGTTGCTCGGCGCTCCCACAAACCTGGCGGTAAGGACTTATCTTTCGGATTTCCTTGTGGCCACTTACAAACTGCATGCCATCTCTTTCCTTTACTTTCAGCAACAGTATATTGTCGGATTTTTTCCAAATGCCAAAAAGTCACAACTGACTTCAATTCCAATTTGGTTTTAAATTTAGTATGCAAACCGACATTGCTCGGATCTTTTTCACTCCAATAATGCACATTGAGATCATCAGACTCAAAGTTTTTTGGATCAAAACTATCATATGGACCTGGTAAGGTGCGAAAATAGTTCATACCAGGCTGTGGGAACTATGGAACTACTCTCGTACTGCTCTTCCTCCAATTGATGTTTCTCCAACCACTGTTTCTCCAACCGGAATGGATGTTCTTGGAGCAACAAATTGGTCCTCATCCGACGAAGCACCATCTGAATCTGTACTATCCGGATCGACATCTTCAGAATCATAAGGTGATTGTGGATCAAGAAAGTCGGCTTTATCAGGACCAATTATGTCCTCAACCACATCACAGTTGTCACTGTCCCCTAAATGCACGCCTCCAATATCAAAATCTCGTGTTGTATCGAAGCATGGTTCTTGGCCTCTCGTAGACGTACCAACATCAAAATCTTATGTTGCAGCGAAATATGGTTCTCGGCCTCTCGTAGACGTACCGACATCATTACTCATGAGACGATGACTATGTTGTTGAGTAATTGACGAATACTCAACATACAATTCAATTTGACCTCCTGTAGTCATACTCTCACTAAACATTAGTGGCATGTATACTTCTTCTAGTAAAATACCTATATACGTGATTGAAGATCCATAGAATATATGACGTTTCCATACTATTTGAAGTTTGTTTTCAAATATGTTTATCCCCATTCTTTCACAAATTGTTTCCACAAGCTTATAGCAGGAAATACTTTCATTCAACATAATCAATCCTTTTGCAAAAGGAGGATCATATGAAATAACTGTTCCGGGAATTATATTTCCACCCCAATATAAATGGACACACCACGTCATACTATCTGCATTAATGTCAAACACAAATATTAGTCAAAAATATTTCTTTACAGTACACTACAATATATACTATCATAACAACCTATCAAATATGGGTAAAAAATTAGATATACTACAACATATAATGCCATAACAATTGGTCAAAATATTTCTATTAATTACAATACAATTTTTAATACTATAACAATCCATCAAATAATTATATAAATTACACTACAATATATACTATCATAATAATCCATCAATTATTGGTAGACTAATGTTTGGAAGAATGAGTTAAAAGTTAGATATACTAACCGATTGCGAGTACTAATATTTGGAAGTAATGAGCCAAAATCGAAATCTACACGCTTCAATCCACCACCGGGTTGACCCGACCAAGGCAAGCGTTTTCGCGTTTTTCAGCTTTGGGAAGGTTTTTCGCGTTTGGGGAGGGAATGTGACTAGGGTCTGCGATTTTGGGGGAGATCTGTGAAATATGATTCAACCGGAAAACGCCGACCAGGTTGGCGTTTTTTATGTTAAACACGCCAATGATCTTGGCGTTTTATAACTTAAACATGCCATCAAGATTGGCGTCTTTACTATCAAACACGCCAAAGAAGTTAGCGTGTTTAAATTTAAGTATTTTGGTTAATAATACGAGCAAAATACGGTGCCATTGTAAAACACCAACTATGTTGGCGTGTTTGCATATAGACACGCTAATATCACTGGCGTTTTCATTTATAAACACGCCATTCTAGTAGGCATTTTTCCCATAAATGGAATTGATAACAAAATGGGTACATTTAAGTAATTTTAAAGGCCAAATAGCCTAGAAATCCGATTTTCTCTTCTGTTGAGGGGTTTTGGAGTAGAGAGATCTCTTCTCTTCGATCAATTTATTGTTTTATTGTTTTATTGTTTTATTGTTTCTACTTATATTTTTTTATTTTCAATTGGCAAACGGATATACAGTAAACGGAAAATTATATCTCACCTCCCATAATAAAAAAATGTACTCTTTTCGTCTTAAAACATCGTAAAATATTGTAATAAAGATATTTATTGAGAGGAATGATATATTACTAAATCAATACTTAATGATTAACTATAATTAAATAATAGTTATTAGATATTCAAATCAACGGCCTAGATTTTCAACCCCAAAATATCAATACGATAAAAAAATGTTAATAAGAGTATTAAGGTCAATTTACAACAAATTAGTTATAACCAGCTTTTGAAAAATATCACATAACTTTAAAACTCATATAACTTTCTCGATTTAAATTATGTTTTTGCACAACATATATCAAATTAAAGATAATTTCATAAGGATTCTAACGAGATCTCACTTGCATATGTTCCGATGTCAAAATTTGAAAAAAAAAATAAAAAAATTTCAATTTTTTCGTAAAACAACAAATATCATAATATATAAAATATGTCAATATAATACATGTAGAATGTCAATATAAACAATGTGTTAACATTTCTCAAAGCATTGTGTTGATATTTTCGAAACACTATATTGACATTTTCATCCAAAATCTCAATTTGGTAGTTTTTTTTATCTTTTTCGATTTAATTAATAAAAATAAAAATTACACGTGGTAATTTTTAGACCACAAGATTTCTAAAATCTCATAGTCTTAAATTAAATGTAGTTAGCAATTAAATGATGAGTTAACAATTGATCACTCTCATTTACTGATAAATAAATAATATAGTAAATTTACTATGGTTATAGATCTCTATTGCCATAGTTTAAACGTTAAAGTACTAGTACTATTATAATTATAAATCTTTGTTCCTATAATTACCATAATTATATCATTTTATACATTTATTTAAATGTATTTTCTAATTAATGTCTTATTTTTTATATTTATACTTAAATGAAATGAATAATATCAAAATTTTGTTCCTTTATAATATTGTGAATTTCAAAGAATATTATGAGAATTGAAAGAGAAAATAGAAAAATAAGGTTAAATCTATCTAATGATGTAAAAATGTCTTCGCTTTCTCAAATTTATTAGTACAATTTTCATAATAGTAATATTTTTAATAATTTTTAAAAATTCCGCTTTTATACATACATGTATAATAGATATAAACATGTAAAATCACAATTATAAGGTAAGGTAGTATCAAATCATAATGCAAAACCAAACATAAGGTATTTAAAAAATAATCAAATCATAATGCATAACCAAACATGGAAGTCATTTTCAAAATACCAATTAATTGTTTTTAAATCAATTTAGTTCACAACACGGGGGTCATTTTTAGATTGTTTGATTCATAAGGGTTCAAACTCTTCGACTAAAACGATCTTAATATGACCTAATTGAAATATAAAATTATTCATTGTGTTTTTAATGTCATTTTATTCCTCCTCCGAATTTTAATATAAAATTAATAAAGTACGAGGATATTGCGAATGCTATAATCTATGTCTTAATTGAGAAACATTAGTTCACAAAAGTTAGGTGGCTTAGGTGCGAACATGACTAACGGAAAATTTTAATCACTCCTTGAATTTAGATCAACTACATAACAACAATATGTTCTGATCAGATAATCTATTTCTAATTTAATACTTAACCCTCCATTATTTTTTTATGCATTAGATTGTTTTTTATTATTTACCTTTCGTGTGGCGTAGGTGATCTATGCCTACACATAATACTATTTTCTCCGTCTCTCAATAATTATTCATTTAAAGAAAATTAAGTTAAAAAAGTTAGTGAAATACAAGTATCACTTTTATATTAATTTTATAATAAAATATAAATAGAATGAGTTAATAGAATTTGAAATTTATTTATTATTTATAGTAAAAAGTGAAAATAGACTATTAATACAAGATGAACGAAAATAACAAAAGTAAACTATTAAGGCCATCCACAACGTTGTTCCTATACCGTTCCTAAACCGTTCCTTAGACTACTATTTGCGGGCCACACTGTACTTTTTTATTCCATTCCTTAACTAAGGAACGGAACCTGCAACCCTCCGTTCCTTAACCGTTCCTTAAATTACTATTCATTCAATTTCATTTTTTATTTTTATTTCCAACTCAATTCAATTAAAAAAACACACTTTAATAAAAAAACAAACACACTTTATTAAAAAACACACAACATTAAAACAAAGTTACAACTTAAACTTTAAAAAAATAAAAAGCACACAATTAAAATCCTAAAAAAATAAAATTACACAATTTTAATAATTTCATCCGCCAAATTTTGCCCAAATGTGCTCAATTAGATCCTGTTGGAGTTGGGCGTGGGCGCTAGAGTCGCGTGTCCTTGCACGAATAGATAACCGTTCTTGTATAGGCGGATGCGCTCCACTTCGAGGCGGACTACTTGCGGTTGAGCTTCCGGGGGATTCGGGGTCGAACCAATTTCCCGCCTCGGGGTCTTTCGTCTTGGACAATCATGTTGTGCAAGATTATGCACGTATACATGATGTCGACCATGTTCTCCATGAACCACGTACGAGCCAGGGCTTTGATGATGTTGAAGCGCGCTTGGAGAACCCCGGACGCCCTCTCCACATCCTTGCGAGCAGCCTCCTGCTTCTGCGCAAAAAGAGCCTGCTTTGGGTTCGCAGACCCACTGGACGTCTTCACGAAGATAGGCCACTTCGGGTAGATGCCATCGGCGAGATAGTACCCCATTTTATAAAGCCGGTTGTTGGCGACGAAGTTGATGGCCGGCGCTTTACCATCCAAAACTTCGGTCAAGAGGTCGGACTGGTGGAGCACGTTTACGACGTTGTTCGACCCGGGGACCCCGAAGTACGCGTGCCAGATCCAAAGGCGGTAGTCGGCAACGACCTCGAGTATAACGGTTGGGTGGGTGCCTTTGTGGCCGCTCGTGTAGGACATCTTCCACGCCACCGGGCAATTCTTCCATTGCCAGTGCATGCAATCGACGCTGCCGAGCATCCCGGGGAATCCGTGCACTGTTTCGTGAAGGTCGAGCAGGAACTGACAATCGGTCGTGCTTGGCCTCCGGAGAAATTCGTCGGTGAAGGCTGCCCGGACGCCTTTGCACAATTTGAGCAAACACATTCGCCTAGTGCTGTCTCCGATGTGGAGGTATTCGTCGAACATGTCTGCCGTTTGTCCAGTCGCAAGCTGGCAGATTGCTGCAGTACATTTCTGCAGCGTCGCGTGGCTGGGACGGCCGACCGCGTCGATCCCTTCCTGGAAGAACTCTTCCCGGGCTGCCAAAGTATTCGCGATGTGGAGAAATAACAGTTTCCCCATGCGGAAACGGCGACGGAAGTACGTATCTCCCCAAACCGGGTTATCGCAGAAGTAGTCGCGTACTAACCTTGCGGCGGCTTCCTCCCGGTTACGATGGATGTACGTACGGGAGCGTCGTTGGGGCGGCGCGGCTTCTTCCGCCTCCCCGTCGTCGATCTTCTTCAAGTGATTGTTCCAATATTTGACGCATTTGTTCAAAAAAATCCATTAATTTGGTTAAATTTGGGAGAAGAAAAACATAGTTGATTTGAGATGAAAATTGGGGTGTAAATAGAGAGGATTTGAGAGGAATAGATGTGTATTTGTGAGTGAAATGAATATGAAATAGGAGTATTTATAAAGTAAATAAATTATAAAAAAATAAAAAAATTACAAAACGGCTAAAAAAACGGTAACAATACCGTTGCAAAATTTTTTTTTAATTAAATTCGAATTTTTTTTAAAAAAATAAATTATTACGTCACTTGACGAAACGCACTCGCGGAGCAGCGACTGGGCGTCACGCGTCGAATGGGAGGCCGCCACGTCGCCTCGGCGCGTGGCGGAAAGTGTCGTGCCACGGGTCGCGGCAACGACACCCGGCACAACATGGGCACGGTTTGGCGACGACACGGCGGCTGCAATGCGTGCCGCCGCGGAACCGTTCCTCCGGAACGGCCTAGGCACCGCAACGACACAGCGTTGCGGGTGCTCTAAGAGCATCCACAACGGTGTCGTCCGTCGCCACGGCGGTCCGCGCCGCTGGCACGGATGCCACCCGCCGCCGCCGGCACGGCGCTGCTCGATGCATCGAGCAACGCCGTGCCAGCGAACAGCTGACGTGGCGCGTCCTCATTCGTCAACGGCATAGCCGTTGTGTTTAAATTATTTTTTTTAAAAAAAATCGGTTTTTAATTAAAAAAACCGATAAAAAATAAAAAAAAAATTCACTTCCCAAAAATGTTTATAACCGTTTTTTCCCACATATTTAATTTTTTTAATTTTTTTTACCCAAAAAATACACACTTTCATCTATAAATACCCCCAATTTCACTCCCAAAAATTCACATCAAACTACACAATTCTCATCATCATTCTCTCATCTCCATTCTCATCTTCAATCTCTCATATCCATTTTCATCTTCATTCTCTCACACCCTACAACACCACTATGTCCGGTCACGACGATAACCCAAGCGGCTCCCACGGTTGGAACCCCGAATGGTTCGGTTCACAACCGTTTCCTAGTCTGGAAACGGACTATTCGGCCCCTCCTCTCACCCTAGATTCGGGCGTTCCGGGTGGCTACCGGCCATACCCGGTCGACGACCAAGGTGGCTCCGATGGGCGATACAGGTGGACACCGGAGCCTAGGCCTCCTGTCCCTTCCCAAACTCCGACTCCTCCATCTCGCGCAGGTGTCCGCACACCGTACTCACCGGCGGAGATAGATAGATTGTTCAAGGCGTACTTGGAAATATCCGAAGATGCGGTGGTTGGCACGAACCAATCCGGCGATCACTTTTGATGGCGTGTCTCTCGGCGGTACAATGCAAACCGGCCGCCGGGAACGATCGAGCGCAACGAGAGTATGGTGCGCAACTGCATCGGCCGAGCCAACGACGAAATTGGCAAGTTCAATGACTATTTCCTCCAGGAGTCGCGGAATGCCGGGAGCGGCCGGAGCGAGGTCGACATCATCACTGCGGCGCTGAGCACCTACCAATCCATGAACGGTAAGTCGTTCAAGTACCTAAATGTTTGGCAGGAAACGAGGACGCACCTGAAGTATCTGGGAGGCGTAACATCCTCCTCTAGCGGCTCCTCCAAACGGTCACGGTCGGCATCCCTATCCGACACCGGCGAAGAAGTGGCTAGCCAACTCGCCGAAGCTAACTTGGGTAGCCCGACGCCGGACCAAGCGGTTCCCGACGCCGACCGCAAGGAAGGAAGAAGGCGGCGGCCGAACGCCGTCGCGCCGCGACTCCATCTACCCCCGCTCCCGAACCCGCACCCTATGTTCCACCTCCACCCCCGAACAACTCGTTCTGGGCCCTTTTGGCCCAACTCAATATGGCCGATAGGTCATCTATGACCCCCACGCAACTTCAAACGCACGAGACCTTGGGTCTCCAAAAACAATTGGGGTTGGTGCCGCCAGATGCGTAGTCTTCCTCGGGTAATATTAGCCAATAATTGTGTAATTTTTAATTTTTAGGATTTTAATTATGTAATTTTTAGTATTTTAATTATGTAATTTTTAATTTTTAGGATTTTAATTATGTAATTTTTAATTTTTAGGATTTTAATTATGTCTTTTTTATTTTATTTGTAATTTGTAATATTTATTGTGGTTTTTTAATGAATTTTAGTATTATGGAAATGTTTTTGTGTAATTGAATTTTAAATTAATTGTGCTCGTCCTTGCGGAAGAGCACAGCTGTGGGTGTTGTGCTCTTGCCAGAGAGGAGGCAGAAAAAGTGAGGTCGGGCCCAATGGGCACGGGAAATAGAAGAATCATTTACTTTTTGGAAATGAGTGAGAGTTATTGGAAGTACTTGTAAAGTGGAGAAGAAGACCGCCACCATAATAATATCTCATGATTCTTTTTCTACTTTGGCTTTCCACGCTTTAAACCACTTCTCTCTCTCTCTCTTCAATTTCGCATGATCTGAACAAAATCTACTCCTCTCGCTCTGTTTGACGAATCTCGAATCAATAACAACATTCCACAATTTTTTTTTATCTCGAGGTATGTTCTACCTACGCAGTCTCTTCTCTGTTGACGTTATTTATTCATTTGTTCTCTCACTTATATCCTTCCTAGTTTGCTAGGTTGAAGATGTTTTTGAAGATGTTTGAAGATGTTTTTGTTTGTGTAACTGTTTTGATTTTTTGTCTACTGCTTTTTAGCATCTTACTACTGATTCTTATACTTGGTGGTCATATATTGGACCGGAGGAATTTATTCTGCCTTTCCGTTTTGTGTATTTCAGCTTTCTAACATAAATTTGTGTGGTCAAAATTTGGATTATACCTTTTGTTTTCAGGTGATGTGCATTCAATTTCAGTCCAATATAGGTATATAGATCGTTAGATTTGTTTGGCTTAAACTCCGGAAGTAATTTAAATTTGACAAATTAATGGGTAATATGCTATTATTCTCTATATTGATTCTCACCATATGTTGCTTTCTTTTGTTTTACTGACTACTGTTGTAGTTTTACTGCTCCAGAACTCCTTCGAACATAAGTTATGCTCATCTAGAAAGTTAATCTTAGCTTCTTTTTTACCATGAAATTGAATCTACTGAAATTGCCTTTAGATTGTAGTAAGAAACAAGGATGAAAAGATGTAAATTACTAACTTGAATGTAATTTCTTGTAACCCTTTGCTATTATAGAAGTTGAGCTCCAATATAGATTCATAGAAGTTTTGGATTCATCTTCACGAGACGTAAGGAGAAAAAGTAAAGGATCTTGCTAGCTGGCTGACAATAAGAACAATAGTATTCTTTTTCTTTCAGTATGAAAGCACTAAAAGGGGCAATAAGTTTAAGAAAAATGCTAAATTCCTCCCAAAGATGCAGTTAGACGGCGTTTTCTAGAAAGGATTAACCTAGATAGATGAAAATAATATGCTCTAATATATGGTTTATGAAGATACGACAGTTGGAACTTGTATGCATGCATTCAGTTCGTTATCTGTAAGCTTTATTATTTCTTTCATAGTGGATGTTTATAACAAGGTGTGAAGCATAAAATGGCTCAATAATAAAAATTTCAAACTTGAAAACTTTGTGGGAGTTTCATTGTTTCTGTTGAAGGGAAGCATGAGTAGTTGATAATGTTTGAAACCTTTTTCTTCCATTACTTGTTTGGATCGGCAGAGCTGACGCTGTGAATTGGATTATATGCTTCTTAATTAATTCGGTTTGGCTGTATTTGATGGAAAATATGCATTCAAAGTTACATGTATTGGATGTCCCTTGCTTTTTTTGACATCTTTGTAAGGCTCTTAGTTTATATTGATACAACGACTTTCTATTGTCGAAATGCATTACCCTTTGTTCCATTGAATGCTAGGCATGATATAGTTGCAATCTTCCTGAGCTCGTAGATCTACAGCCCTTCTTGTTATTTGTGAAGAGTACCTTGTTGCCATTTGCGACTTTATAGTCAAAAGGAGGTTGATCCCGAAAGAAGGCTTCCAGTCAACTTCCTGGAAAAGTAGTTTATTGTACCGATTCTTGTGATGCAGAAGGCATCCCAGGAAGCTCTAGCATGTTCAAGCGTTCACAATTCTCACATTCTGCCAAGTAAAAGCCAGGATACTGAGCTTTCTTTTCAAGCCTGTGCTGAACCATTCTACACTCTGGAATCAACACCAGTGACTGGTTCCGCTGTCTTCAGTTCACCTACAGCTACGAGCGTCTCTTCCAATAAGAGTCCCTTCTCTCCGCTACTTTCTCATTCTTACGTGTCAGATATCCATCACTCATCGGATAATAGTTCATCTTTGAATGACTCTTTTGATTCACTATGGCTGTTGAGTAATGAGTCCATGGGACCTGAATGTGGCAGTATTTATAATGGATCCTCGACTGATGAATCGGCGCAGCCTTGTTACTCCACTAGGTACCATAGAATCATAGAGATGGCCTCGAATATGGACTTGAAACAACTGCTCATAGCCTGTGCTGAAGTAATATCTGAAGCTGATATCATCTCTTTCTCTGAGAGAAAGATCGCAGCATCAGCTGCGGAAACTCTGCTGGACATGATACAGGAAAGGGTTTCGGTATCAGGCGAACCTTTACAGAGATTAGGTGCGTACATGTTGGAAGCGCTCAGGGCAAGGTTGCTTTCTTCAGGAAGCTTAATCTGCAAAAAGTTGAAATGCGATGAACCGTCAGGTCCCGACTTGATGTCTCACATGCAGTTGCTTGCTCAAATATTGCCATTCTACAGATTTGCTTATACGTCTGCCAGCGTTGTCATTGGAGAAGCCATGGAAAACGAAAAAAGAATCCACGTCATCGATTTTCAGATTGCACAAGGCAGTCAATGGCTGTCTTTCATTCAGGCCGTCGCTCAGCGGCCTGGTGGTCCACCACATGTTCGCATCACAGGTGTAGATGATTCGGAATCAGCTCATGCTCGAGGTGGAGGGCTGGAGTTAGTTGGCCAGAGGTTAGCCCAATTAGCCGAGTCGTGTGGAGTACCTTTCGAATTCCATGGCGCTGCAACATCAGGGTGTGATGTACAACTGGAGAATCTCAACATGCAGCACGGGGAAGCAGTGGCTGTCAACTTCCCTTACGTACTGCATCACATACCTGATGAAAGCGTGAGCACTAGCAATCATCGAGACCGCCTCCTCAGACTGGTGAAGAGCTTGTCTCCCAAGGTCATGACCCTTGTTGAGCAGGAATCCAACACCAACACTGCTACTTTCCCCCAACGATTTCTTGAGACTCTGGATTACTATGCAGCAATGTTCGAGTGCATAGATGCAGCAGCCTTGGCAAGAGATGACATGCAACGGATTAATGCAGAGGAGCATTGTGTGGCGAAGGATGTCGTCAGCATAATAGCTTGCGAGGGGAACGAGCGGATGGAGAGACACGAGGTCTTTGGTAAATGGAGGTGGAGACTATCAATGGCTGGATTTTCACAAATTCGAATCACTCCATCAGTTACTACTGCTGTGAGGGATATGTTGAAAGAGTACAACCCCAGTTATGGTGTAGCAGAGGCCAATGATGCTGTTTATATTGGATGGAAAAACAAAGCTCTTGTATCATTTTCTGGTTGGAGATGAAAGCAGAGTGTGTAAGAGAAAGAGAGGATAGATATGTTCGTCTAATTTTACTATGTATATATCGATTTACTTTTTTATATGAAAGTTTTAGTGTGGCAGGCAGACCAAACACTAGAAAAATAATGTAATATCTCATCATTCAAATAAAAAGACCAAACAAGAGAAAGAAAGAGAGTCTATAGTTAAGGTCAATCATAATTGTCACGAATTATTCCTTCACCAGCATTAATCACTAATTACAGGAGTACATTTTTTAGTTAAGAAATAACTTTCACAGCCCATCATTCTCTCTCTTCACTATTTATGGTCTCACTTGATTTATATTTTTCTATTTTCTTTTATTTTGTAATTTATTTATTTAAATTTAATTAAAATTTGAAATTCATAAAAATTCTAAAATTAACATTATATTGGAATTCATAAAATACATAATTTAAATCTTAAAACCCATCCGTCCCACTTTAGAAGGTCGGATACGGACGTCCCGTGAGGACGTCGAGTGTCCTCGGACGTGCGGGCGACGGGCGGGCGGACGTCCGCCATTGTGGAGTGGGTCGGACGTCCGGGTCGGAAGTCCGGTAATTAATTTTTTTTTAAACTCTATATATACGACTCGTTGAACTTCATTTCATTCGCACCACTTGTGTTAACAAGTTTCTCTCTTCTTTTACTACAAATTTCATTTCTACTTAATGGAGAACGATAGGAACTCCCCTGCCACGAGTGAGTCGCAGACTCCGGCGTTTCCCATCGACCTGGAGGGAAACGTTAGCGGAAATGCGACAACAGTTCCGACAATGTCGGGGATGGGTGGAATGGGTGGGATGATGTCCCCTTATATGTACAATTGGATGAGTGGGATGGGTGGTATGATGCCCAGGGCTGCGGGGATGGGGGGCATGACCCCAAATATGATGATGCCGGGGATGATGGCGGGGATGGGGATGGGGGGCATGACCCCAAATATGATGATGCCGGGGCCGGGGATGGCGATGGGTGGGATGATGCCGGGGGGAGGGGGTGGCAGGGGCCCACAAGCGGACGATGTCTATCGGCCAGTTATCGATATGCTGTCTACTGATACCCCCTCCACTTATGTTCCGGAGACTCAGTTCACCAGCTTGGAAACTTTCTCTTTAGAGGAGTTGGGGCTATCTCCAGTCAGGGAGACTCCAGGCAGGGGGAAGGGACGTGGCAAGGGCAAGGGGAAAGCCCCGGGCTCTTCCTCGCGAACGGTGGCGGAGGAGGAGGATGAGGATGAGACGGGAAAGAGGACGGTATGGAGCCCGTGGGAAAATGTACAGCAGCAGCGGACGAATCGGGCTGGGCGAAGCGGACGAAGATCAACGCTTCTGGTGAATACAGCAGCAGTGCTGGTTCGCACGAGCTCCCAGAAGCCGACGAAGTGTCCCCGCTACCTCAATCAGACTCTCGCCGCCGTCGTCGCCCAGTTGGGCAAAAGGCTGCGCAGCGGAGGGCTAGGGAAAGCAGCAGCGGGTCGTTCGAGGTCCAATCGGAGGCCCCTGCTCCCCCAGAAGATATCGACCGACTCGCCCGCGCGCAGTTAACGACTAGCTTGGTCCGGACCATGCATATGTGGCATAGCACGACCGATCCGATGTACAAGAGGATGTTGAAGGATGTCATCGATGGATGTCGGCGCGATTTGGGGATGCCACCCATTGGAGATGATGGCGCCGAGATTAGCGGCGGGGACGACGGGGCCGGCACAGGCCCACGGGGCTGGCATGGGCGACGGGGGCGGCACGGGCGACGAGGACAGCGCGGAGTGAGCCGGGGATATTGGACTATGTATTTTTCTTTTTTTGAATGACTATGTATTTTATTTTTTTTCTAACTATGTTTTTTTATGTTTTATGACTATGTATTTTTGCCCGTATTTTGCTTTCCCGTATTCCGTGTCAAAATTATAATTCCGTTTTTACGTAATTACATTATTGTGATTTTTTTTATTGCGGGAAGTCCTAGTGGGAAGGGCGATGGGAAGGGCGGATTGTGCAGGGGATGTCCTAGTGACGTGGCAGGAGGTGTTTTTGGGATGTCCTAGTGGATGTCCGAGTGGGACATCCGCCCACTGGAGATGCACTTAGGATTCCCATGAATTCAGCACGAGTTTCAAGAAATGTAAAGGAAAGTTGGTGAAAAATATAATGGAATGTAAGTCCTACTTTTATATATTTTATAGTAATAAAATGTGAGTAGAAAAATGTAGGCGAATGTGAGGCCTATTACCATTTATTGAATATTTCAATCGGGACTCTTAAAATGGGACACCCAGAAATGGTAAACAGGGATTGCTATAGTGAGACGGAGGGAGTACTATATTATTGAAAGAGATAAAAAAATATACTCCCTCCGTCCCGCACTACTCGCACTTATTTCCTTTTTGGGCGTCCCAAGTTACTTGCACTCTTTCCATTTTTAGTAAAAATTTTCACTTACAGCCGTCATTTTTGACTTTCCTATACACTTATTCCTTAATCTCCGTGCCGAAAAGGAAAGGGCGAGTAGCCCGGGACGGAGGGAGTACTTCATCCGTCCCCTACAAATAAGGACTTTGGAAATATCATTAGTTTTAATGCATAAAAAGAGTAGGAGAGAGATTGAAAGAAAAAGTGGGTGGAGTATTGTTAGTGGATAATGAAGTCTACCTCATGAGAGAGAAAAACTTTGCCCAAAATAGAAGTAGTCTACTACCTCTGTCCCACAATAAGAGTCACATTTTGTCATTTTGGTCCATCCCATAAAAAGTGTTACACTTCACTTTTAACATAAATGGTAAATAGGGCCCATATTCTACCAACTTATTACACTCATATTTTATTATAAAACTAATAAATATATAAGTGGGACACATAATCCACTAACTTATTCAACTCACTTTACTTTACATTTCTTAAAATTCGTGCCTAAACCAAATGTGACTCTTATTACGAGATGAACCAAAATGACAAAATGAGACTATTGTTTGGGGATGGAGGGAGTATAATTTAGAGCCTCAACTCGTTTCAAGTCCTTTAACAAACTTCTAGTGGGACTCCAATGCTTGCTCGGACATTTGGCTAGTGTCTCGCTTGAAGTTGTTATTCAACAAGTTAAATGAAAAGCCTCATTCATTTAAACCATTTCGTAATGTGTCGGGGTCGCAATGCTTGTATGGTCGTTTCAGAGCCGACCTTGAACTCGACGTTATACCATTAGGCACTAGCCCACTTGTCGATGTGCTTAACCTTCATCCAGGGTAAGACAACTTTGAAAAACTTCTTTTGTCTTCTTGATAGATTATGAGCCAAAATATCCGCTTGGGACGTTCTGTAGCCACATGCATAGAACTTTTGAACTTCATAGCACACTCGTTCTAAATGAGCCCGAAACTTCTTGTTGGACCGTGGGGGAGTCCCTTAGGGCTGTGACATGTTCTATGTCTCCACAATTCTCTCCCAAAACATCTTTGCCTTTTAGGAATTTTTGACAATCAGATCCTCCGAGATGTTGACTTACACATGAACAACTTTCTAGTTTCCTCTTGGGTGAAGGCAACACGAGCATTGGCTCAGTCGTTTATGGTTTGATGCCATCCAACGACCGTGTCTCGGGTATGTCAAGCATGTGTGACATATGAGAGATGTATACATTTTGAGCTCTGAGGGTTCCGCCGACGTCAAGAAATTCGACATGTTGGAATAAAATTGAGACCATGGTAGGTTGTTCCAGCCGACCATAGTGAAACAAAATTTTTACGGAGAACTTAGATAGAAAATTGAGGATAAGAGTGATTTTTGATTATGCATTTTCTTATTTAAGTCAAATAATTTTTATTTAAGTCAAATAATTTTTTCATTTTAAATTATATTTTTAATTTTAATGAAATCTCTATTTGATGCTATTTAAATACGAATTTTGATAATGATGTATAAATATATACTACATAATTGCAAATTATATGAAATAAATAAAATGAACACTGATAAATGAAGTTCTCCATAGTACTTTTAATTATGTGTGGTAAAGTGAATGCATTTTGGCCATTGAGTAAAAATCCAGCTAAATTACTACATCCATCCATATATGAAATAGGAGATCCACCTTGATATTTAAATGAGACAAATAGTTCTCAGCCCCATATCCTCAGATTGAGAAGTTGTAGAAATTAATTAACATATCCACAAATACATACTATAACAATACTGTTTTGACGTAGTAAGTCATAAAGTTTAACAAAAGGGTGATGAAGGAAATAGTCAAGCCCACATAGCTAGAAAGGACATAGACCCTGCACCAAGAAGAAGAGAAATATGTGTGATGGTTGGGCGAATTTTTGATGGTAACAAATGCGGGTGAAAAATATAGATCACGACACAAGGAATTACGTGGTTCGATTTACTGAGGTAAATCTACGTCCACGGGAAGAAAGGAGGGCAAGATTGTATTGCTTGATCTGGTTTACAGCTTACAAATACAGACTTGCTATATGATATTTGATGTCTAGCGCCCTTCCTCTATCTGATCTAAGTTCTATTTATACATTGAACTAAGATCGTGGCTTGCATCACCACTAAACTAGGTCGTGGCTTGCATCACCACTAACTAGGTAGTGGATGTCGTGGAGGTCATGAGATCCTGCATGGGTCCACTATCTCTTTGTTTGGTCCGCTATCCTGCATGAGATCCTGCATGAGTTGACACCACTAAATAGATCGTGTAGTGGAGGTCGTGGAGGTTCTGCATGAGTCCACTATCTCCCAGTTCGGTCGAATACTGAGACCGAACTTCTGAACTATTGCCGAGCAGCTTTTGCCGATCTGAGAGTAGAGCTTGATTGGTCGGCTTTTACCGAGCTGTAGGCTGGGGCCGAACTCTTTGGTAATGCCGAACTGATACTCTTCCTTGGGCTTTGGGCTGATGGGCCGTCACTGCTATTGGGCTTGTTTAGTACGTACCCCATCACTACCCCCCCCGAAAAGCGAAGTGAATCACTTCGGCGAAGCGAGTCACTTCGGCATTCTGGATAAAGGTACGGGGAAGGCTGACGTCAGGGGACGTGCCTTGCGCGTGACTGCATTAAATGCGACAGTAAAATCCGGCCGTTGAATCCTGAAAAGGTGGGATTCGAAACGGTGCGATGATTTTGAAATCTTCTCCGAATCTGATAAATACGTCCTTTCTTCATCAGTTGAACACTTTTGCTATTGCTTCTTCTGCATTCTCTCTCTTTCGCGTAAAAATTTCCTTCCGCTTTCAAGAATTTCTTCAGAATTTCTTCAGACTTTCAAAGAGTAAGAACTATGTCTTCTTCTTCTTCTTCTGAGTCAGGTAGCGGTAGGAAAGGGGATAAGGGGTCTTCTAGCCGGAAAGAATCCGGGGAGAAGACCGTAGAGTATTTTCACAGCATCTTGAGTAAGGATACTGTGATATCCCTACACGAAAAATATTTTTTTCCTGGGGGGAAGGTTGCGATTCCTGACGACCTTCATAGGGCTGACTCGCCGCCGGAGGGTTACGCCACCGTTTATGAAGCCGGCTTGGAATGCGGGCTTCGTTTCCCTCTTCCCCCTGCCTTTGTAGAGCTGCTTGATTTTTTTCAACTCCCTTTAGGTCAGGTGACTCCGAACTCTTGGAGGCACTTATCGGCCTTTGCTGCCGAACTGCGTAGGTTAGATAAGGATCTGTCTCTGAGGGCAATCCTTAATTTCTTCCAGTTTAAGAGAAAAGGATCTTGGTTTTACTTGATCCCTTTACAGCCTTTTAGGGCCTTCTGCAAAACCAAGTGGCCAAAGTGGCAACATCGCTTCTTTTTTTATAATAGGACAGCGGCTCCGGGCTTTCCCTGGAGAGGGCCGAAGTCCGTGATTCCTCATCCTCGGTTAGAACCGTTGGACGAGCTCGAGGGCGAGCTCAATAAGATTCCTATGATTAGGAAGCAGTACCTGGAGTCTGAGCTCGTCAAGGGCGACTTCGTGTTCGACTCCTCGTCTTCGGACGAAGAGGCTGAGGGTGAGGATTTCTTTTTTATGCATTACTGCCTTGACGACGAAAACTAACCTTGTTTTCTTGCTTTTTGGCAGTGAACTTGCTAAACAAGTTCGGTCGCAAATCCTCCGAATCTAAGGAACCGGAGAGGCCGAAAACCAGCAGCTCGGCGTCTGATGCCGAGAAGAATCCGAAGAGGCAAAAGACCTCTTCGGATCCAAAGAAGCCGGAGTCGACTTCGGCAAATAGGAAGGGGAAGACCCAGAAGCCCCCAAGAGCGCCGGAGAAAGACGTGGTCTTGGCGCCTCCTTCGGAACATATCTGTGAGCCCTTTTTATGGCCCACGGACTTCGCCGAGGTGAATTCTCTTCTTGATTTTCTGGCCTTGCTTTTTCCCTGTATTTTTTTGTGGCCCCTCGGTTGACTTTTTCCTTTTTCCATTTTCAGAGGAACGATATGCTCTCCAAGCTTGTCGCCGTTGAACTCTCCAAAGCGTCCAACGATTATGCTGAGATGCAGAGGAAGTTGGCGGCTGCTCGTCACCAGGCCGAACAGGCTAAGGTAGACTTTGAGAAGGCCAGAGCTGCTAGGATCTCGGCCTAGGATGAAGCCCAGTTTGCCAAAAACCAGCTCGTCATCCAGCGAGAGCAGACGAAACGGAGGGATGCTGCCGCCGTGGTTGCCCAAGGGGAGGTTCTCCGTGCTTTCGCGGAGAAACTCTTTCTGAGCAATCAATTTTCGGCCTTTGTCGGTGATCTGCTGAAACTGATGACCGATAATGCCGAGCAGGGGCCCGAAGTCGTCCTGCCGCTGTACGGCCGAGAGATAGCAGCTCGTCTCCAGAGTCTGCCGCTCCTTGAGGAGCTTGCTTCGTCCTCGGTCCTGCTTTCTGCTGACCGAGTTCGTAGTTGCCGAGCTGACCGGGACGAGAATATGGAGGCTATCTTTGCCTCCTTAGGGCCAGTTTCACCCGCTCCAATTTTCCACGGAGAGGGTGAGACCGAGCAGCTTGATCAGCAGACCGGAGACAGGCAGGCCGAGCAAGAGGTGCTGCTGATCGGTGATGGGGGCACCGAGCAGGCTGGGGGGAGCAGGGAAGCCGAGGCTGAAGCTGAGGCAGACAAGGAGAAGGAAGCTGAACCTCACCGAGGAGCCGGAGACGAAGCTGGCGGAGTATGATTTCGTCTCCCTTCTCTTAGTTTAGTTTCTTCCTTCTTGTAAAATGGCCTTGAAGCCCTCCTTGTGTAAAATTTTTTTTCTTATGAATGAAAAAATTCTTCTTTCTGCACTTGTGTCTTCGTATAGCTTTTCGTACTCTCGTTTACTCCTGTTGTGGTTTACTACCTGCTCAGTAAACTGAAATGCCGAACTGACATAGCTGCTTTGTATTCTTAACTCTTAAGGAGCTGGAGGTACTTCACTGGAAGCGGCTGTACTCTTCCGCTTTAGACGAAGCTGAGAAAAAAGCCATAGCTGACCAGATGAAGAATGACGAACTCTTGGCTTGTTTAGTGAAGCTGGAGGCCGACAATAAGGACTTAGAGTCCGAAAAGAAAGATCTGGAGGCCGAGCTGAACACTGCCGTCGCTGAGAGGACTGCGTATGAGGATTTCATCAGCAGGCGCGGGGGAATGACCATCTCTGAAGTTCAGGAACGAGTTGACGAACTGTGGGAGGAATATCACGTACTCCGGAGGAACAATGCGCTGGAGAGCTCGGCTTGCCAACAAGTTGTGAAATCATTGCGGCGCTGGGCTTCTCGGTACGACATCGTTCTTTCCCGGCGTCCTTCAATCGAGAGATTCCTTAGGCATTTCCCGCCAACAGATGCTCATACTCCAGCTCAAACCTCTGATTCACTTGCTCAAAATCCTACTCCAAATCAGCAACGAACTCAGGAGCAACCGGAAACGTCAAGACGAGAACGGACTCAGGAGCAACCGGAAACGTCAAGACAAGGACGGACTGAAGTTCGTAGAGGAGCTGTGATTATGAGTGAGCAAGATCAACAAATGCTTCGTGAAGAGACTCTTCGCCGCCGAGGTGCCAGTACTTCCCGGACTCAAGGAAGAGGCGGTAGGTCGATCAGAGCATCTCGTCGACCTGCTTATTCTTCAGCTGCCCGGAACGCCCGAACTCGGCTTCACGAGGATTTTGTGAATAGATGGCTCAACTTTAGCAACCAGGGACAGTAGAATAGTCCTTTGTAATAGCGTAACGCCTTCTCGTAGGGCAGCGGAGTTGTATGCCGAACAAGTTTTAATAAATGAAATCTTCATTTCGCTTCTATCACTGCGTATTTACAGCTCAGCGAAAAAATTTCATCATGCTCGTCCTCGGTCTTATGAAGTAAACTTCTTTGACCGGACTCGTCCTCGGTCTTATGAAGTAAGCTCCTTTGACCGGACTCGTCTTTGGTCTTATGAAGTAAACTTCTTTGACCGGACTTGGTCCTCGGTCTTATGAAATAAACTTCTTTGACCGGACTCGTCTTTGGTCTTATGAAGTAAACTTCTTTGACCGGACTCGTCTTTGGTCTTATGAAGTAAATTTCTTTGACCGGACTAAGCTTGTGTCCTAATTTGGCGAGTTTTATCGCTCGGATCGGACTTTCCCTTGTCCTAATTTGGGGATCGGACTTTCCCTTGTCCTAATTCGGCGAGTTTTATCGCGTGGATCGGACTTTCCCTTGTCCTAGTTCGGCGAGTTTTATCGCGTGGATCGGACTTTCCCTTTGTTGCAGTTCGTTTCAGACGAACTGCTTGTTTCTTAAGCTGAATTGTGGTCTTGTATCCTCCTTAGAAGCTTGGACTCACAATCGTTGGCTTATATATGTTCTAAAAAGGGGATCAGCCTTCGAAGAACAAGATACCTCAGTAACATTTGTAAGAGACGACACGCATATAGACAGACAAAACGCACATAGACGAACAAAACGCACATAGACAAACATGAAAAACAAGTAAAAAAAACAAAGAAAGCACATACCCCTAGGACCGAACTAGACACAAGACTGACTGACTGGACTGTCTCTTACAAATGGAACTTCTTGAGGTTGGAAATGTACCATGTTCGGGGTGCTTGTTCTCCTGACATGTGAGTCAATTTATAAGACCCTTTGCCGAGGACTTCTGACACCCGATATGGACCTTCCCATGTGGGTTCGAGTTTGCCCAGCTTTTCTGCTCGGCTTACTTCGTTGTTTCTCAAGACGAGATCTCCCACTTGAAATTGCAGCTTTTTCACCCTTTGGTTATAATACCGGGCTACTTGCTCCTTGTACTTGGCTGCTTTTATGCAGGCCAATTCTCTTCTTTCTTCGGCCAGATCTAGTTCGGCTCTCAGTCCGTCATCATTCATTTCTGAGGAGAAATTTAGAGTTCGGGGACTGGGTACGCCGATCTCAACCGGAATCACGGCGGGCGGGCGGCTTCTCAGGATTGAGACGTGGCCCCAATCGGTCTTGCACCGGAGTCCTTTGAATCCTTTCAAAAGGAGTTCGGCGAGGATGTCCCTGATCGCCAAAAGGAGTTCGGCGAGGATGTCCCTGATCGCTATGATCGGGCTTCCTCCCGTCTCCTCGGGATGAGCTGTCTAAAGACCGTTTGCGACGGTCTGCCTCATCGGCACGGGAGAACTGGTCCGCAATGTCCCACATCTCTTGAGCTGTTTGCGGACTGCATTCCACGAGCTTTCTGTAGAGAGCTCCGGGCAGGATTCCATTTTGGAATGCCGAAATGACAAGTAGATCATTGAGATCATCTACTTGTAGGCATTCCTTGTGGAACCTCGTCATAAAGTCGCTGATCTTTTCGTCGCGACCTTGACGTGTAGAAAGCAGCTGAGCCGAAGTGATTCGGGCTTCCGCTTTCTGAAAGAACCTCCTGTGGAAAGCATCCATTAGATCTCGGTAAGATCTAATGCTGCCTTGGGGGAGGCTATCGAACCACCTTCTTGCGTTCCCGATAAGCAGCTCGGGAAACAGCTTGCATATATGGACCTCATTGAGACCCTGGTTCGCCATGTTATACTGATAGCGTCCCAGGAAGTCATGAGGATTCACTAACCCGTCATAAGTCATTGACGGAGTTCGGTAGTTCTGTGGTAAGGAAGTTCGGGTGATATCGTCCGAGAACGGAGTCTTCAATGCTCCGTACATGGCGAACCCGACATCTCTTCGGTATGGAGGAGATGGAGTTCTCCTGTGATTCCGGTACCGAGGAGGAACAGGAACATGTCGGGGTTGAGGATTCTTCTTCCTGGAAGACACGGCACTACTGCGGTAGTGACTTTCATGTCTGGATGAGGAGGGAGAATCCACCGTTTTCGTCTTCGGCTTTTGGCCCTTTTGCAGGAAAATTAAGAACTCTTCCTGCTTCTCGGCCAAAAACAACTTGACAGCCTCGTTCAAATTGGGCTGCTGGGAAGACTCGGTGCGATGAGTCTTTGAGCGGTTTGTTCCTTCTCCGTGAGAACTGGAAGTAGATTTCTCCCGAGGCTGTTTTCCAGACCTGCGGGCGGGACTAGCTTCCTCATGGTTATCACGAACGGTATTATGGGTGTTACGTGATCTGGTATGCATTTTTTTGGTGGAAGAGGATCAAAAACTCGCTTTTATCACAGATTTGGTTCTCTGTTTCCCACAGACGGCGCCAGTGATGGTTGGGCGAATTTTTGATGGTAACAAATGCGGGTGAAAAATATAGATCACGACACAAGGAATTACGTGGTTCGATTTACTGAGGTAAATCTACGTCCACGGGAAGAAAGGAGGGCAAGATTGTATTGCTTGATCTGGTTTACAGCTTACAAATACAGACTTGCTATATGATATTTGATGTCTAGCGCCCTTCCTCTATCTGATCTAAGTTCTATTTATACATTGAACTAAGATCGTGGCTTGCATCACCACTAAACTAGGTCGTGGCTTGCATCACCACTAACTAGGTAGTGGATGTCGTGGAGGTCATGAGATCCTGCATGGGTCCACTATCTCTTTGTTTGGTCCGCTATCCTGCATGAGATCCTGCATGAGTTGACACCACTAAATAGATCGTGTAGTGGAG
Organism: Salvia splendens; assembly: GCF_004379255.2. NCBI lineage: Eukaryota > Viridiplantae > Streptophyta > Magnoliopsida > Lamiales > Lamiaceae > Salvia > Salvia splendens. The sequence continues at coordinate 20,012,657 of NC_056052.1, forward strand.
GTCGTGGAGGTTCTGCATGAGTCCACTATCTCCCAGTTCGGTCGAATACTGAGACCGAACTTCTGAACTATTGCCGAGCAGCTTTTGCCGATCTGAGAGTAGAGCTTGATTGGTCGGCTTTTACCGAGCTGTAGGCTGGGGCCGAACTCTTTGGTAATGCCGAACTGATACTCTTCCTTGGGCTTTGGGCTGATGGGCCGTCACTGCTATTGGGCTTGTTTAGTACGTACCCCATCAATGTGCTCCTAATTGAAGCTTCACATTGTTTTGCATCCTGGGGCTCATGAAATCGGCTGCTAATAGATCGACGAGGGCCATGTATATCAATATCCCGGCCGATGCTGACTCGAACACACCCTCCACTGTCACTCCGACGTTACCAATCCCGATTCCAATCCCGATCCCACCGAGAAGAATACCGTCATAACCACAGTTTTAAGCCACTCGAATCTCGCCTACTTATTCAAATTATTCGGATGAATTGGAACTTTGGAATATCGAAACCATTCATAATTTCTATATTATAAACTAATTTTGAAGGAATCATACTAGGAGATATGTTTATATTTCATTTTGCGCAAATATCAAATATTAATATTTGATCATGTTTATGTTTGATATTTGATCATGTTTATGTTTGAGTTTATGCATGTACAATATCTCAAATTATCAAATTTATCATAATTAAATGTTTTACATTTTATAAATATAACTAATTTTCATCATTAGTTATTGGATTGATCGCATGTTAATTTTATCGGGAGCAACCCGATTAACCTGTTGGGCTAACCCGAAACCCGAGCTTTTAGGGTTAGGCTTGAACTTTCATAACCCGAAAAAAAACTCGATTAGCCCTCAACCCGATAAGATTGGCCCGAAACCCGCTGGACTGCCCCGATTAACATCCCTAGAATTCGCTATGCACGTATTATAGGATAACCAACCCCAAAATTCCCTAATAAAGTAATATAAACTTCTTGTAGTATTCAAAATGATGAATTAAGAGTAACCACAGTAGATGGCTGCGGCGCTCGCCGCGGCCGTGGTGGACGCGCCGGATACACGGCGGTGACGAAGCGGCGCCGAGGCGGTGATTTTCCGGCAAATTTTTTTTATTTTTTGTTAATGAATTATATATTTTTATTTCTAATTATTTTTTTCAATTAATTTTATTCTAGTCCAATTAAAATATACCAACAATTATAATTTGATTTGTGGCTGGACATGTTTTTGTGACTGTGATGACTACACGGATAAGTTTTTGTGGCTATTGATGACCAGGTGGATAAGTTTTTTTGTGACTGTGGTGTGGCTCTTCCACCTATGGTGGATACTCTAAGAAAAATGAAATTCTTGCCATATAGGATCAAAAATTCATCAACCGACATAATGATTTACTAGAATTTTAGATTTTCAAATTGATATACAAGGACAAAATTTAGGGGTCTAAATTTTAATTGGTGGCCTCAATGAATCAGAATTCTTCTTCACATATTCACGGTGGGGACGAGAATAACTTTTCTAGCATCATGACTTCATATAATTTCTCACCAACAACATTATGTCAACATATGCATTATTCCAAATTCGACGATTCTATGCAAAATATTGTTGGAGAGTATTTATCTACGTATGTATGTAATATATAAATACCTGTGAGATGCATCCTCCAAGCCCCATCCCTTCGAAGAATTGGTGAAAACACAGCGCAATCAGCAGCGGCTTTATCGTGGCGGCGCTCCGAGCCGCCCCCAGCGATATCCCGATGACCACCGAATGCACCACCATTCCCACCTCCAACACCTTCATCATCATCATTCAAATTTGGAAGACAAGAAAAAAAAGAAAAAAAAACTGTATGGAATCAAGAACATCAAGGTTAAATGTACGCTGAACAAACGTACTTGTGATATTATGCGCTGTCGGAGAATATCCGACTGCGTGGTCCCATTGGGACCTGAGGCAGAGTCGGCGTCGCCGGCCGCCTCCTCGTCCTTGCTCGAGTGCACGCTCCCGTAGAAGGAGGTGGCGACCGTGTCGACCACGAGGGTCGCGATGGCGGCCGCCATGGCGATGAATCCGGAGAAGGGGAATTTGGGAGAGGTCAGGCTCCGGAATGCGTCGGGGAGGATATGGACGAATCCGGTGGCGAGCACTACGCCGCCGGCGAAGGCCTTGACCATGAGGAATATGTCGTTTTCAGGGAGGAGGGCGGCCAGCTTCCGGCCGAGGAGGGGGAAGCTGGCGCCGAGGCCGCCGGCGGTGAGAATGGAGGAGATGGCGACCAGTTTGAGCTTAAGGGCTTCGCTCTTGTTGCCATGCGAGGCTGCTTCGGTGGGGTCCTCGGCGGCGGCCGCGGAGGTGGCGGAGACAGCTATGAGGAGGAATATTTTGTGGGGACTGATCATGGCGGAGTGTGGAAGAGTTTTTAAGAGGGAATGGATTGCATATTTTTTAGAATGGTGCCTACAAAATGGGGGGAAGAAATACATGTCTTATAAGGAGAAAAGAGCATGCCAAATTTCTTATTTTAATTGTGTTAATGCACATGTACTTTCAAGTATAGTGTTCTTTCTGTCCCAAATTAGTTGTTCTGACAACATATTTTTAGTTGTTGTAGTAGTACTCCGTCTGTCCCACAAAAGATGTCAAACTTATGAGACGGTTATTTTGTGTGTTAAATGAAGAGAGAAAATATAATTTTTATATTAATGTGAGATAGAACTTTTTCCAAAAACGGAAATGTGACATCTTTTGTGGGACAATCTAAAAAGGAAAGTGTGACATCTATTATGGAATGGAGGGAGTACATTTTTTCTATGTTACTTTACTCTCTCTCCATCTTTTTTCTTTAATTTTTACTTTGTTTCTCCTTTTACTTAACTTACTTAAAACAACTTTTTCTATAATTCCGTGCCGAAAAGAAACACCTCTATTACAGAGGGACATATGAAGTAATATTATTTAGTAAGTTAAATGGAAAGGGAATAAAATAAAAAGTGTAATTTTTTAGAAACATACTTTATCATTTTGAGCGAACATCTCAAAATGAAAAATAAGTACTATGTCATTAAGTGGTAAGCAAGATGACCAAGCATAACTCATTTGAGCTGGTTATGTGACTCGGTCGAGTCACCTAGTGCGAACAAAACATTATTATAATGGTATATTCTCTATCCGAGATAAAAGGTCTTATTTTTATCATTTTTATCTTATTTTATCATTTTGGTAAACTACAATAAAAATTCATTTATTTTTTTATCCACCAACTCATCATACTAATATTATAAAATTATAATATAAAAATGGAACTAAAACTTTACTAATTTATTTTTATCAATTTTTCTTCATAATTCTCAATGGCTTATAAGGAATTAAAATGGTATTATAAAATTAAAATAGAAAAATGAAACTTAAATTGTACTCTATCTGTCCCAATAAAGTTGAGTCAAAGCTTTTGGGCACGAAGATTAAGAAATTGTGTTAGAAAAGTAGGATAAATGAATAAAATAGGAAAGATAAAAAGAGAGTAAAGTAGGTGATGTAATAAAGTAAAAGTGATTAGATGTTTTGTTTTTTATCAAAAAAGAAAATAACTCAACTTAATTGGGACATCCCAAAAGAGAACACGACTCAACTTAATTGGGACGGAGGGAGTACTAATTTTTGTTTTTATCAAATTTTCTTCATAATTCTCAACGTCTTATAAGGAATTAAATTAATGGATGTATTAAGGCCTTCACAATAAGAGGTCTTAGAGCATCCACAATCGATGTATTAAGGCTTTCACAATAAGAGGTCTTAGAGCATCCACAATGGATGCCCTAGTGGTTGCAACGTCAGTATTTTTTAGTCTGCCCATTCTTTCTGCAATGGTTTCGCACTATCAATTAAACTCAATTTTCATTTAATTTTTAATATTAATATTTTTTATTTTTGTTTTTAATTACTAAAATACCAAAATATATTATACTAAACACCACAAATTTTAAAAAAATAACTATATTACTTAATTAGAAAAAAACTACATCATACTTAACTAAAAAAAACTACATCATACTTAATTTAAAAAAACATAAACTAGTCATCTAAATCTAACTTCTTGCTCATATCATCTTCTTGGCTCGGATGCGTACTTGACTCAACTTTATTTTACCCAAATAATACCCGCAAGTGTACGGGGTTATCGTAGCAAATAGCAAGCAAGAGTATATCGTATCCCACAGAGACAATTAAGTGTAAACCTAAGTACCACGAACAAATTTCAACTACTATCCAGACGATCAAGAATTTTGGTTTTGAAACTAACAACTGCTAAAAGCATATAAATTCAGAGATTGAAATAAAACACTTAAACAAGAGAACAATGAAGCAAGTTGTAGAAAATGATGGAGAAATATGCAGAATTCAAGGATCTGATGCACAACTGATAGCCTAACCCAATTGAAACCGATTTACCATTTAAAGTCTCCAGAATTGTTGAATCAATCACAATTGTAGATTAAACCCCCTCTTGAGGTGAGAAATCCGTAGATTAGGTGTAATAATTGAAGTCCCCTTCTAATTCTTAGACCTAACTCCTAACAGTTTGATTAGATTAATGATCCCACTCAGAATCTCAACTCTCCCGAGTTCTATTGAATTAAGGTGTGAATTATTCCTCTTTCAAGATTAAATCTTTCATCTCCCGATTACTCTAAAAAACCCTAACACTCCCAATTGTTGATCAAGCAATTGATAGGAAAAAGCACAAGAATAATTCAATCAATTGCAAGAGCAAGAAAAAAACAAAGTCAATTGGGTTAAAACTATGAATCAATGCATCTTCACTAAGAATTCTCCATGAAAAGTTTAGCTACTCATGTTCATGGTAGAAAACAAAAAGAAACTAAGAAAAACAATGAAAATCATGATACGAATTACAATTGGCGGAGGAATTGAAGCTTGAATCTTCAATCTTCTTCCAAGAGTTCTTCAGAGAGAGAGAGTGTGTGTTTGGCGGCTGGTAGAGAATGAGTATAATTAACCTAAATCTTCCTTCTTATTCCCCTCTTCTAAAATCGCATTTTCAACTTCGAAAAACGCCAGATTGACGGACCCGGTCGGGTGAAACTTTCTGGAATCCGCCAAGCATTAGCAAACCACTCGGCCGAGTGTAATTATTACACAGGAAATTCACCCGGCCGGTTATTAGTTCTTCGATCCTTTCTGACCTCTCCAAGGCTTCTGAATACCACCCGGCCGGGTGAAATTATTCACAGAATATCACCCGGTCGGGTGGAGCTCTTTTTACCCCAATTTCGCCTATTTTTGCCTAAAACACTCAACAAACACGTGAACTCCAAAACATATAGTAATTGGTTGGAAATAACCATTTTGAGCACAAAAACTCAACAATTAAGCACATCAACATACAAATCATGACACTAAAATGCGAGTTTGTCAACTCCTCCAAACTTAGACCTTTGTTTGTCCTCAAATAAGAATAAGAAAATTGTGCATAGAGGTGTGATTGATATATTGCTTCAGAAAATTTTTCAAAACAAGTTCGAAGGTAGGAAACATACAGAAATCAACCAAACATTAATTGAAGCTACTGTCTCGTATATCACTTGGTGTCAATGCTCTCACAAGGTTGAGGGAGTGTGATTTTCTCCCTTTTTTTCATCTTCCCTCTCACTCAAGTGTATAAAGAGGTAATGTAAACACTCAAATCAAGTAACATGTAATGCTTACCATAGGCTTGCTCAACGCCAAACGTCTCCTCTGCTCGGATGTGAAAGTGAACCTAAGATCAGAAAGGTCTTTATTCGGGTTGTAGTGTAGGCTCTTTGGACGGTAGGAAACATTTAGGCTATAGCGTCTGAAGAATATAACTGGAGCACACATCTCCACAATAACCATTCACCAAGACAACTCTCAAATAAACTCGATTTCATCAAGCTTCCTCCTAACTTCCAAAACCCACTTATTCAAATCCCCATCACACTTTTTATATATTTACAATTTTTTCTTTTTCTTCTAGACTTCGTCTAGCTTAAACCTTTTTTTTAATTTTTTTATTTTTTTACATCCCTTCTTAAGCACTTATGACAATGTGCATCCCTTATAGGCTTTCACTTTAGAGAGTGATTTAAAACAATGCTTTCCAACAATCAAACACATTTTTTGGCTATGAAGGTTAACTATGGATTTTACAAGTGCATGAGGGTAATCAAAGAATGCCTAACTTCATCACTTAAGTACACATCCACTATATAGATTCGACATGACAGGGAGCATGTTCTAGAAACAAAAGCAAGTACCCAATCAAATCACACATGAACGAAATATGGCTCAAATCTCACCGGGATTAACATTGACCAAGTAAACAAGCACTTCACTCCTAATTAAATCATGAGTTGATCACGCAAGTCCCTAACCATTCTCCTCAAAATTTTCAAGCCAAAACAGTTATCATCATCAACTATCAACCCATTACTTAGCACAAATTATCTTACAGTCATCCATATTCAAATTCGAGTCCCACAGGCAGGACTTACACCAAATGACACAGAAATAAGCAAAATAAAACCAAAATAGTCTCAAGTACACATTCCTTAAACAAGTGGAGAAAGAAACAACCAATCCACGTCAGAACCCCCCAAATTTATTCAAGACAGATGATAGAATAGGTTTGAAGAGAAGTGGATGGTTGAGATACCTCTATTCCGAAGGCGGCAGGAACCTCGCGTAGTATGCCCGGTAGAAAGCCTGATGTTCCGCATCACTAGCGTCGAGCCGAGTGTGCAGGTGCTGAATCTGTTCCCCAAAATGGGCTAACCGGTTCCCAAAGTTGTCTAACCGGGTGTCGCACTGGGCCCTCCACGCCAGGGCATCTGCGTTCCATTGTTGTGCTTGGGTCCAAATAATACCTGCAAGTGTATGGGGTTATCGTAGAAAATAGCAAGCAAGAGTATATCGTATCCCACAGAGACAATTAAGTGTAAACCTAAGTACCACGAACAAATTTCAACTACTATCCAGACGATCAAGAATTTTGGTTTTGAAACTAACAACTACTAAAAGCATATAAATTCGGAGATTGAAATAAAGCACTTAAACAAGAGAACAATGAAGCAAGTTGTAGAAAATGATGGAGAAATATGCAGAATTCAAGGATCCGATGCACAACTGATAGCCTAACCCAATTGAAACCGATTCACCATTTAAAGTCTCCAGAATTGTTGAATCAATCACAATTGTAGATTAAACCCCCTCTTGAGGTGAGAAATCCGTAGATTAGGTGTAATAATTGTAGTCCCCTTCTAATTCTTAGACCTAACTTCTAACATTTTGATTAGATTAATGATCCCACTCAGAATCTCAACTCTCCCGAGTTCTATTGAATTAATGTGTGAATTATTCCTCTTTCAAGATTAAATATTTCATCTCCCGTTTACTCTAAGAAACCCTAACACTCCCAATTGGTGATCAAGCAATTGACAGGAAAAAACACAAGAATAATTCAAACAATTGCAAGAACAAGATAAAAACAAAGTCAATTGGATTAAAACTTCGAATCAATGCATCTTCACTAAGAATTCTCCATGAAAAGTTTAGCTAATCATGTTCATGGTAGAAAACAAAAAGAAACTAAGAAAAACAATGGAAATCATGATACGAATTACAATTGGCGGAGGAATTGAAGCTTGAATCTTCAATCTTCTTCCAAGAGTTCTTCAGAGAGAGAGAGTGTGTGTTTGGCGGCTGGTAGAGAATGAGTATAATTAACCTAAATCTTCCTTCTTATTCCCCTCTTCTAAAATCGCATTTTCAACTTCGAAAAACGCCAGATTGACGGACCCGGCCGGGTGGAATTAATCCACGGTAAAATCATCCGGCAGGGTGAAACTTTCTAGAATTCGCCAAGCATTAGCAAAAAAGTATGAAAAAAGGTAAATGAGGGAGGGAGTATCGATAAGGCTCGTTTCATGCATCTATTTTAGATATAAATTCTGTATTTTCTACAGTGCTAACGCGCATTTATGAGTCCAGGTGTGTGAAATATCTGTCCGACCCAGGAATGTGTTCTATTTACCAGGGTAGAGGAAACATGAGCAAAAAGTGAAGAAAATGAGCAGAATCCTCAAGGGCACAATTGTCAAATCACAAATACCGATTGCCCTAGGGATTGGAGCAGTGCCTATAAATACGAGGAAAAATATCAAAGGAAAAGGTTTTTTTTCGGGAGGCTTTTAGTTAGAAAATTTCCTTGGGTATTTCGGTCCGCTCTCTGAGTTCACACACTTAGCTCGCGCACTTGGTTCCATGGGAGATCTGGGGTAGTATAGTGTGGTGTTTTGTTCAGTTTGGAAGTGTAACACCGCTCCGATAAAGAGCGAAGAAACAATTTACTTTTCGCACGTACTCTCTTTCGCCGATTTCTTTATCGGAAATTTGGCTACTATTTTGTGACTTGATTTGCAGTTTATGGTTAATCTAGTTTCGTTTTCGGTTTTATTTTGGATCTGATGCTTATTGTTCTGTTTACTGAGTTGGATGCTTTTCGCAATTGAATTGTTGATCGGAGTTGAGATCGGAGTTGATCTATTGAATTGAGGTTGAATCGGAGTCGGAATGGTATAGAACGTTGTGGATCTGGTTTAGTTGGTGATGAATTTGATAGAACTAGCTTAGATTTTCTTCTGATTGTCCAAATCTGAGTACGTGAGTTTGGATCTGCATGGAAATCTCTATTGTCGCTGATTTACTTGGTCCAGTAGATTAGATCTAATTGTTCTTAGTTTAATCTTAGCGTTCGTTGTTTGATTTGTAGTATGCTCTGTTTTTATGTTCTATTTTGTTCATTTCGTGCCCGCTTGTTGAAGAAGATGAAGTCAATCAGTAGTTATAGTCGAATTTGCTTTAACTTGTTAATTGCAGCTTTCTGTCAGTTGCCAGTTAGGGAAATCTGTTTTGTCGTTACTTTCGCCTGTCTTGTGCCTAGCTATTTTAGGAAACTCATTTACTTGACCTAGGAAGTTTCGTGAATATTCTAAGTTGAATTTTGTTCAGAACCATGCATGCATTTATATTCTACGTATTTTCAATTCTCCAGATATGGTAGTTAGAATAGATTAGATTTAATTTCCCATGCCTAATAGTTAAAACTCAACTCTCATGTTGCGTGGCAACAGCCGAACCATCCAAAATTTCCCTCAATGCATTCTAACCCTTCCTTCCTCATGGATTCGATCCCGACTTCCCCATACTTGCCAGTAGTGTAGAGGGTTGATGTTTTGAAGCGGGGGTTGTTGTGACAACGATTGCATTCTGAAAGTTCATGATCTCCTAGACCCTGTGCTCTAGCGAATCCTATGGACCTAGGAATTCACCATCAAAAGAATCATACAGTCAGCACATCTCCGAACCCTTCAAGTATTTATAAAGTTTGGAATTAAAAAAAAAGAAACAGAAATTAAAAACGTCGCAGTCATCCTCGGGCGTCCTCGTCTGACGCCTTGCAAACGTCGGGCGACCGACCTAGAAGACCGAACTTTCGGTCGTCCTGCTCGAGCGCCCGATGCATTGTCTCCTGCAATGGTTGGACGATTTTGCCCGAGGACGATAATCGCATATCGTCCGCCCGATCCCCTCGCCATTGTGGATACTCTTACATGCACAAAAATTCCAAAATGAGGCATTTATTGTATAGTGCAGAGTAAAACGTGGGCTTTTTAGTGGTAATATTTTGGAGAGGCGGAAGTCTATTATGCACAGGTTTGGGCCAGAGTAGATTATTAATTTATTATAACTAAAACCTATTAAATATAAATTGATACATAGTAGTAATTATTTTACTTAATGAATGAATGACCTATTCACTTTTGAGAGAGACATGCTGGTTTTCACTCTGATCATTGGGTAATAATGGAGAGATAATTGTCAACAGAGAAAATTGAAAAATTCTTGATTATATTTGAGCCTATACGCCTAATAAAAAATGAACAATTCTTGAATACAAGTATAAATAATCGAACTGAATATTGTAGTGAGTTAAGTATCGAAATACTCGATTCTCAATTTGAGATGGAGTATTAGAAAGAAGATTTAATTAAAAACAAGAATCAAGACGAGAATCAATGAAATTTTATGAAAAATCAAATGACAATGCTTATTAAATTAGAATACACTTTTCATGTATAACTAGAATTGAAACCATAAAAAATTGTGTAACAACTGATAGGAGTTCATTAAAGCATAATACAATGCAATCTACTATATAATTATTCGTCTTTTATACTATTAAAAGCATCCACATCCATGCTCTTGGTAAGAGCATGGATGTAGGCCCGGACCTACTTTTATTCATTTTTTACTCTCTACTCTTCCCCAAAAGTACAACACTTATATCCATGCTATTCTGCAAGAGCATGCTCAAGGGTCCTACCATTCTATTATTCAATTTAAATACTCCCTCCGTCCCGGACTACTTGCACATTTCCTTTTCGGCACGGAAATTAAGGAATGAGTGTATAGCAAAGTCAACAATTGCGGCTGTAGGTGATAATTTTTACTAAAAATGGAAAGAGTACAAATAACTTGGGACGCCCAGAAAGGAAATAAGTGCAAGTAGTCCGGGACAGAGGGAGTACTTCATTTACTAACATTTTCACAATATTAAAATACATTAAAAATAGCTGAAATACTATTACAAATTACTAAAAAATTAAAAATTACATAATTATAATCCTAAAAATTAAAAATTACATAATTAAATTCATAATAAAAAAAATTGAAGTATGAATGAGAGATAATTTGATGTAAAGAATGGAAGATGAATATGAGTATTTATAGATGATTTTAGGATAAAATTTTTAAAAAAAAATAAAAAAAGGTTTAAAAAAGGCTATATATTTGGGAATCCAAAAAAATATTTTTTTTCTTTTTTCTGGATTATTTTTTATTTTTAATTAATTTAAGAAAAATTAAATTTAACGGAATAAAAATGAATCAATCAGGAGGCGCCATGTAGGCATGCTCTTCGGTTCGGCGGTGCTCTTAAGAGCAGGGCCGTGCCATTGGCAAGAGCACATCGGCGAGCAGGGTACTCACCGCGCCGACGACACGACGCCTGCTCTTAGCTAAGAGCACCGATGCGGATGCTCATGTATTAGTCTTTTACTTTTCAAATTTTATTTTCTTGGTTCCACTTGTTTGGATAAATGAAGACTTGGAAAACGTGAACAAACATCTCATCCTTGATAAATTGGCAAGAATATTTCAATATCGAGACATTAGCAAGAAGTGGAATTCATACTTAGTTATAGTTTGTAAACGCACTCTCATAGAATAATTCGTTTTGATGTAAAGAGACGTGCGTGTAGGTATATATATATATATAGATGTATTCATTTCCTTTTCCTATATTTCCTCCTTTTTCCTTCTTAATATCAGCCATTAGATTAGAGAAATGGACGGTCAAGATCAACATTAGGTAATTAATCCCGTGTTGCATTATTTGTCCTATTTTGTGCATTATGAGGGTACAATAGTAATCTAATAATGGCTGGAAACCGCTACGAATAATGCACCACATGGTCACGAGTAATGCATATAATTGCCTATATAATGCACAATATGTGAACTGCAATGCATACGAACAAGATGTGCTGTGTTATGATGTTTGACACACGTTTCTTGTTTCCCCTAAGGGTTTAATAAGCTTAGGGGCTAGGGTATAGTACGTAGACATGTATGTAATCTTCACATGGTAACGAGTAATGGATATAATTGACTATATAATGCACAATTTGTGAACTGCAATGCATACGAACAAGATGTGCTGTGTTATGATGTTTGACACACGTTTCTTGTTTCCCCTAAGGCTTTAATAAGCTTAGGGGATAGGGTATAGTACGTACGCATTAATAACAAATTATAAAACGATACGAATAATTCACCAAATTGTCACGAGTAATGGATGTTATTAACTATATAATGCACAATATATGAACTGCAATGCATACGAATAAGATGTACCATGTTATAATGTTTGACACACGTTTCTTGTTTCCCCTAAGGGTTTAATAAGCTTAGGGGCTAGGGTATAGTACGTAGACATTACTAAATGCACGTATGTAATCTTCAATCCGTTGATTAACCCATATACACAATACCTCTAATAATGCATAATATACTGAGATAATGACAATTAACAGCTACATAATGCACTACCTAAACCAAATAATGCGCATACGTATATTCCAATAACAACAATTTGTTAGTAATGTCTACGTACTATACCCTAGCCCCTAAACTTATTAAACCCTTAGGGGAAACAAGAAATGTGTGTCAAACATCATAACATGGTACATCTTATTCGTATGCATTGCAGTTCACATATTGTGCATTATATAGTTAATAACATCCATTACTCGTGACAATTTGGTGAATTATCCGTATCGTTTTATAATTTGTTATTAATGCGTACGTACTATACCCTAGCCCCTAAGTTTATTAAACCCTTAGGGGAAACAAGAAACGTGTGTCAAACATCATAACACAACACATCTTGTTCGTATGCATTGCAGTTCACAAATTGTGCATTATATAGTCAAATATATCCATTACTCGTTACCATGTGAAGATTACATACGTGTCTACGTACTATACCCTAGCCCCTAAGCTTATTAAACCCTTAGGGGAAACAAGAAACGTGTGTCCAAACATCATAACATGGTACATCTTATTCGTATGCATTGCAGTTCACATATTGTGCATTATATAGTCAATCTCGTGACCATGTGGTGCATTATTCGCAGATACCAAAATGTGGCAGTTACTTTTCCGTCAAATGTCAATAATAACCCTGTAATGCATACAACCACCTTCTATAATGCAACACGAAACCAGTTTTATAGAATTAATCTGATCCGTTGATGCCTTAGATCTAACGCGTAATATTAAGAAGGAAAAAGGATCTAAGATGTGAAAAGGAGAATAACGCTCCCCTATATATATATATATATATATATATATATATATATATATAGGGTCATGATAAAATACAAACCCCCTAAGATACAAACTATGCAAACTCTAATCCTACACATTTATACAAAATAATCTACTGTTATTATAGATTGTTAATCTAATGTCAACATTACCTATATAATTGTTCACTAAGGGTAATTTAGAGATCTAACTAAGCTGGCCACATATTTAGGCGTGTAGTTGTGATTATAATCCCGTTGGTTACGCCAATTCAACATTCACCCCTAATTGACTCTTCATCTCTCCCCCTTTCCTCCACTCGAAGGGATCGACGATCTGCCATTCTCAATTGCCGAACTTCATGTATCCCAGCCCACGGAAATTCTTCACCAGTGTTGACGCGGCAACAGCTCCGGTGTCATGTGTTCTACGAGGCGAGCGGGTCAAGCGGCAGGAGAGTCTTCCGGAGGTAAGGTTTCTGGCTGAAAATTAGGGTTTTCAGCCGGTGACATTATGAACCTTTGGGTTTTTTGCTTAGATTGTGTCAGGCACTAGATTTCGCTTTATTTTTTCCTGAATTGCGAGATTCAACATGATGCATGTAGTGAACCTCTCAGAAAGTGGTGTCATTGTTGTCGGAATTTTTGGTAGTCATTGTGTTATTGACATTTTGTATAGTATAAGAGTATTTGTTTCTGCTGTTTAAAGCTTTTGTTTTGTGGATGATGGTGGAGGTTAGGTTTCTGGCTGTTGACATTGTCGACTGTTTTGTCGATTTGGGTATTTGCTGTTGACATTGTTTTTATAGGTTTTCATTTTTCTTTATGTTCATTTACGTCATTGACTGACGGTTGTGAACCAAGCTTCATTTTGTAAACCATATTGGTCGACAATATTCAGCCAAGTTTCTTCAAATTCCTCTGGCTCCAACAATTCAGACCATATGCAAGAGTCCAAATCCTTCTTCAACTCTTCGTTGGGAAGTATTCTTTTGGGAACCTTTTCAGAAAG